>NC_041034.1:2549682-2671438 GCF_900634625.1 Parambassis ranga | reverse complement strand
AATGGGTCTACGAAGAAAAGACCTCCACTTTCAACAATCAGCCATGGGTACAATGTGTTCTTTAGAGAAAGGAAGCGATTATTTGCTTTCGTCAGGTTTAAATGTTGTATAACGCAAATAAGCAGCGACCTTTCCATTATTTTGAAGCTTTTAGATGGGAAAGAAAATGCTGCACAGGAACTTGTTTGCAGCCTCTTGTGCTACTCTGAAGGATAATGTGCTAATAATGGACAGCCAGACCTGCACGTCATTCCAACCTGCAGAAATTAGAAGTTTTTGGCCACTTGGGGGCAGCAGAACACATTAATAATGCGATGTTATATAGGGTAGTTTTAGTGAGTGTGTTATGATGGATAGAAAAACGAACAGTAGCAGCAGGTTATTCCAAGCTCAGATGGTGCAGGTGTGTTTAAAGGGAGGGCTGTATGCACACTGAGCTACACAGCTCCATGGTTTCAACCTGCATGACCCCAGACGAAGCTTCTGCACCTCTGCGGGACAGGTGGAAGGAAACGAAGCACAGCTACAGTACAACTGCTGCTTGTGCTCTTTATATAGAAAATACAGGAAAGACCACAGACATAGTTATGACATTTTGTAGGCAGATGAGGTTTCATGTTGTGCATGCATCCACTGACTGTGTGCACTGTGAAAGGAAACACATGCAGGGCTTTCCAACGAACTCGCTTCTCCTTTGCTTGAGTCTGTTTACGGCTTTGTTTTCTTTCTTTGAGTTCTAATTAGCGGACAAACAAAGCTGTCAACAACCTAAAAGTGAGATTGTGTTCTTTTAGGTGCCACCTGTGGACAGACATGGGAACTGCAAGTGACCTACATGGTTTCATAGACAAAACTCCAGTGGACAGCCTTAGCTAGGATCAATAGAAGCCAATACCAGATCCTCACTTGTACAAATTAGTTAGCTCACAGTTTTAGGTTAAAAAAACAACTAAGATGTGGGGGGGGGGGGGGGTCGTGAGCTAGCAAGCTAGCATCCTGATCAGCTGATCAGGCAGCTAGAGTACCACAAGTTAGAATAGTGAAATTCTCATGATTGAGTTATTTCCTTGTAGGCTAGCTTCAGCTAGCATTAGCAATGCATCAACAGGTCCAAACTTTTAAAACCAAGCTCAACTCTTTAGAATATGAGCTAGCTATTTATAGTGTTTAAGTTAGCATGCCAACAAGATGGCGTCACACAGTTCGGCTTCCTCTGCAACACACCTCTCTGACCCACAAGGTGGGGACAGTGAAAGTCCAGGTAAGTACAGTACAGTGGTCAGGATTAAAACCAGTTAGGGTTAATAAAAATCATCACTAGCCTAGCCTAGCCTAGCCTTAGTTAGCATCAGTTCAGCTGGCCTTATCCCCACTGCAGGCCAAAACCACATCAACGCTAATGTTGAGCTGACTGTTGAGGGACTATCTTCGTGTTGCTGCCCTCCGGTGGTCAAACATATAGGAAGGAGTGAAACTGTGGTGACCTCTCTGCTGAGCTTCAGCAGCTTCAAAGCACACCGTCATCTGGGAGGCAGTTAAACAGCTCTGACTGAACGATCGGCTCATTAAGGCCAAAGCACATTTCAATCACCTTCACTGAACGTTAGAACACAACACTTTGTATCCAGCTCCGAGCTTTCTTTATTGGTTATTTGGGCAGGAGAGGACATTTCACGGCTATTACTATCACTCAAAGAAACAGCAGTGCCAATGCAGGACCAATTACAGTCTGATTCTTTGCCATCGCATTATGACCTCCATTCTCTTTTGCTTCTTAGATTTCTGAGGTAATTCAAGAATGCGGAAAGAAAAACCACACAATGACCATCAAATGTCTCATTAGGGGGAAAGAGCTGCTGCTATTAGTCAGAGCAATGAATCGTTTAAAGATGACACAAAGCCACATCTTAAAGATGATGCATGTGTTTATTATTTATCAACGCCGCCCGCACTATAAACACTGAATCATTCCGTTTATGGAAAAAGCTCAAAGCTTCAGTGCTATGATGCATTCATGTAAACGCTTGTATTACTGTTATTGTTTCACATCTTTCCATCTATGACTTTTCAGAATTGACTTCTTAAGTATCTAAAAACAAGAAAAGAGTTTGACGGGGGATTTAACAATCAAAAAGGTATAAATATAGGCTCCAGAAATTAAGCTAATGAGGAAGTGTCAAAAACTACAGTTCATCAAATGGCCACTTGAGGGCTGAATATAAAAAAATTAGTAAAACCTTCATGTTAAACTGTTACAGCAAAAATAAACAGCCTGATACTTATTTAGTCTATTTGCCTGTATTTGGATTAACTGTGAATTTAGGTGAAATCATTCAATATGGCGATGGTCGCAGCCTTGACACTGACTCTAAGCAGCTCTTCAGAAGCCTACAGGTGACGTCACGGAAACATCATCCATATTTACCATCTTTGGTTTCACTTTAACGCCACCAACCATCACCGAGGCTAAAAACTGCAATTCCTACAGTGTCCACTGGCTGGTGCTAAAAGTTAGTCAATCCTCAAAGACCTCCATTTTAAAATGTCTTACTTCACAGCAGAATTAAACCTGCATACAGTCTAGTAGAGAAAAAAACATTTTTTGGTGGATTTAGGTCATTACCCTCCTGCTTTCACACACATCTTGTGATCGACCTCTGTGCCCGTATTTGGATTAACTGGGATGTAGGTGGACGCTTCAAAACTTCACTTCAGGAAACCTACTGCTTCTTCACAGCAACAACTAAATTAGGGGTATTTAATTTGTAATAAACCACAATAAAAACAATCACATTTGACTAATAAAGATAATGGGTTTTTTAAAGGACATTAATTAGAGACTAAAAGCAAATCAGTGTAAAAGGGACAGATTTAAAAGAGCTGCCGCCTACATGACAACAAGCAACAATTACACAAACTATCCCTGAATCTGCTGATGATTCAGTGAAGCCCTTTAAAGTATCTGTCTATTGTGTGTCAGTGTAACTCCTTGATACACATCTGAGCTCTCTATAACCAGGGGAGGGAGTAATGAATGAGAAGCAGCCACACTGAGTGAGACGAGCACTTACTGCAATCAGAACGAATGCAAAGCCTCACATTTATCATCAAGGTAAACAACCGGCTCTGCCCACAGCACAGCGCACACATCCATCACATGAAAACCACGGCACGAAGGAGCCTCCACCAACACCAGGTCCAGCCGGTGGAAACAGGTTGATCTGATCGCTTCACACACAACTATACAGAATCATCCTTTACACAGCGGAGCCATTCACAGAAAACACAGCTGTATTACAGTGGTAGATAACACAGGGAACCAAATGAAAGAGGTGTGCATCCTCAGCAGAATCCCACCTGCAGGAACATTAATAACACCCTCATCACTTCCCTCATGGTGAGAAACACATTCACACCGCAGCGTTCTGCATTCATCAGCAGCAAAAAGCCAATTAATAGAATTTATTTCTCATAAAAAGTTCATTTTTTAATCTTAGCTGTACGGTAGATAACTCAGCACTATGTCAAGAATGAACACAGCATAGGGCCTAAAACCAGGCTGCACATTTTTAAGATGAGCATATAAACAGTGTTTACAAGGCTGTGCGCCCTCTAGTGGGACAACTCGCCTCCATGGTAACCAGCAACTTCAGCAACACAACAGCAAAACCAATGACCCAAAGTGATGATGTTCTATTCTAGATCCAGATGTTGGTGTCTTGAAGAGCAACCATATGATAAGATCCATCCAATCAGATTGCTTCTTAAGGCAACAGATGACCGTGTGAATAATTACAAGTAAAATATTTGCCATATATTTGCCATAAGTATTCCCTTCCATCATCAGAAAGACAATAGCAGTCATCAAGGTTTTAAGGTGGTTTAAAGAGTTAGCGGGATCTAGCGCCCCTTGTGGTTGTGTGATTTAACTGGAAGTAACATTAGGACTTGTTTGAATGTTGTCATAAATGCTTTATAAAAAATGATCACATGTACTTAAAGCTAGTCTCTGGTGGTCTCCCAGAGAGGAACCTTAATGTATAGACACAATAAAAGAATATATGCCGTTACCCAACAGAAGACGTCTGCAGCTCCTCGCTGTCATAATTAAGCATCATTTCCTCACTGTTTGTGCCTTAGCTCAAATCGAACCATTTCCTATCATGGCTAATTACTAAAGCTGAGCTGGGAATAAAACCTATTTGAGCAATGCTCAGCTTTTAATTGAACTTCCACCACCCCACTTTCTCTACACCTGACTGTCTCACGACACTAATGAGCTCATAGTTACGCCCGTAGCCTCGGACAGGGAGCCAATCAAAGCAGCCAGGCAGCTAATGAAGCGCTTGAGCTCTGCGACTCTGCGACACTGTTGTAACAAAAAAGCTGCAGACAGTGAACGCTGACAAACGCAGCACGCCGTGATGCGCTGTGTGCAGTTCCTCTCAGTGTGATCACTGGAGGCCACGTGGGATCTGGATCTACAGCCTACACAGAAAAACATCACTGTAACTGTCAGTCACTGATATTAAAAACACTGCATGTAAGATATATTATTAACTTTATATTTATATTATATAGTAGAGCCTGTGTTAATAAGATATAAATCATAACAAAAACTTTTACTGCCAACGTTTAACTTCAGAAAAAAAATAGTTAATAGTGTTAATAGTGAAAACCATGTTGATGCTAAGTTAGTTAGCGAGCTACCCACCACTGCCTGTAGACGGAGTCACATTCACTTTGTACCATTTCATCATTGTATGTGTTATCGATAACTTTAGCGAGCCAAGCTTAGCTAAAGCTATGTTGACTTTGCCATGCTAGCTAACAAAGCAAATTGTAAATGGAGCCAGCTTAGCTTCGCCAGCTAGCTGCTGTTGTCTTTATAGCATTAGCCCACAAAGTAACAGTAATATTAAAACATGCATGAAGCAGGCTTCCTTATCTCTAGACAGAGGAGAGGAAGACAGACGGCGAAGTATGTCTGCAGTAGCAGCGCTAACCATGTTGGCAATGGTCGGGAGCCTTCCACAAGGACACTTCAGAAACCTACAGGTGTTTTTTTTTAATTTTTAAATAATCCCATCAGGGAAGTGCACTGGAGGCATAAAGAGCCTTGCCCAAGGACACACAACAACGACTAGGCAGGAGTTGGGATCGAACCACCAACCTTCTGCTTAATGGACAACCCTGCTAACCGGAAGGTTGATGGTTCGATCCCAACTCCTCCCTCATCACACATGTTCTGTTCTATCCACTGTCGTATAGAGTATGTGGGATAAACGAATGAATCAATGTATATTTCTGAGTCCCACATATGGAACTATTATATTTTAAGAAATAAAACTGATCTGGATGTGTGGAGGACTGAAGGTTCCTCATTTGTACATGCAAAGCTGCACATTATGTCACTGTCAAAGCCACACACGTCAAATCCCCACAAGTCTCTTCCACAGTGAAAACTAATGAAAGTTACCTTGAAAAGCTGCTACCATCAACACCCAGCTGGCCCTGTGCAGGAGTCCTGATTACCGTCCCCGCTCTGTGAATGCATGGTGGTGTGGCGGGGGCCCCGGCACAGAGTGGCTACATCTAGTCACATCTAGCAATCTGTAAAATTACTTCTGGGCTTTGTGCTCTCATCTGCACATTTAAGCCCGAGCGCTGCTGTGGCAGCTTAATCTTGATTCAGTCAATCTCTCTGACCTCTTTCTTTCAGACCTCCTCCTGCCGAGGGGACCTGAGACTCGGCACTTCCAGGGAGGCGTGATGGAGAGACAGCTGGTATACATGTCTCTGGGATGTGGAAATCAGATTGTCAGATGACCCCGTGCACCTCCGCCCCTGCTTCATGAAACAGAGGTTACTATCATCGTCAAAGACGCCCTGTGGACGATCCGCACACCAGCAGACACACAGAGTAATCTGCTGTGGGAGAATAAAGTCTAAATCAAGATGGTGGAGTTTGTTTGTTTTTGTGGGTTTTTTTAGTGGCAGATGTAGTTACTGCATTAGTATACAGCTGGGAAACACCAACAGCTGGCCCGTCTTCCCTCCAAAGGCCTCTAGTTCCCACCAGATGTGACTTCAGAAACCTGGTGCTGGTGCACAGCTCGTCTCCATGGTAACCAGCAACTTCAGCAACACAACAGCAAAACCAATGAGCCAAGGTGATGCTGATGTTCTATTCTAGATCCAGATGTTCGGAAGAACCATGTGATAAGATCCATCCAATCAGATCGCTTCTTAAGGCAACAGATGAGCCTGCATGGTGGGGTGCAGGCTCCCTGTGTTACCCACTTCATCTTAATGTAAACAGTTCTTTTCAAAATAAGACAGAGAATGTACTTAACTTTCAAAATAAGAGCATGATAAGTGCCACTGTGA
Source organism: Parambassis ranga (assembly GCF_900634625.1). Lineage (NCBI taxonomy): Eukaryota > Metazoa > Chordata > Actinopteri > Ambassidae > Parambassis > Parambassis ranga. The sequence continues at coordinate 2,665,048 of NC_041034.1, read as the reverse complement.
GCCCTGACACAGGCCATCGTCACACCTACAATACAGCAGCTCTGATTGGTCAGAACAACAACCAGGATCGTCACATGATCCCATACATTCAGCGTCATCTCAGACCTTCATCAGGCCTTTTCATTTACTGATTTTCTCGATCATGACAAAAAACGGCTCGCAAAACAACGACATTTAGGAAAGATGCAGTGTTAATTTTGGCAGCAATTTCGGATTTAGTTTTTATTTTAGTCTTGTGACTAAAATGTCATTTGATTTTAGTCACGTTTTAGTCATCAACATTTTTAAAGTTTTAGTCTAGTTTTAGTCGACTAAATATCAAATAATTTTAGTCGCCAAAATGTGCCGTGGATTTAGTCGACTAAAATTCTATGATATATATTTTTCATGAAATATTTAAGGTTTGATTGTGCAATAAAAACAGGCACAGCTTTAACTTGTGTTATTTGAAACAAACACCTCTTTATTTTATTGCTATGACCTTTTCACAAAAGCAGCAGTGAACAGTGAGCTGCTCTCCCTGAATACACTGTTCAGTCATGACCTTCTTCATGAATCCTCCATAACTACAGCAAAACACTTCAGTGACAACTTAGAAACAGGTCGCATGCTGTAAAACCATCAGCAGCAGTGTCTTCATTTATAGATTTTGTCACGTGTATCTTTGAACGGAAGTTAAGATGACTCGTCTGCAAATGTCGCTTCAGGTTTATTGTTTTTACCGCTGATAGTCGCTCCGCACGGTTTGTAAACCGTCTTGATTGTCTTGAAATTAAACGTGTCTGTGTGTCTGTTCTCCTGTTTTGTGTGACCATGCATGAGTACGCCTTCTTCCAGCATCGCGGTGCAACGTCCTTACACAGAGAGATCACTTCTGATTGGCTCTCTGCCGCCGTCTCCTGATTCGTCCCTCCCTTTCCACAAACAAAATTTGCTCTGATTGGATCTCGTCTCCATCAATAATTTCGTCTCGTTTTTATTCGGTGACGAAAGTGTCAATCCATTTCGTCTTCGTTTTTGGCACCGTGCGTTAGTTTTTATTTAGTTATCGTCTCGTTTTTATCAGCAAAAAAAGGTCGTTAACGAAAACTATGACGAAAATGATTCGTCAACAAAATTAACACTGGAAAGATGTGTGAACATAAGTGAACTTCTCCCAGCATGCACTGAGCTGTGTCATACATCATAACTACACACAACTTTGTAGCTGACCACAAACTCCCGAGAGGAGACAACAGTGTCATTAACAGTAGGATCAAAGGATTGTACTCACCTGATCCATGAGCAGTGAGGACGGCAGGAGGAGCAGGGAAGCAAAAAGAGAAGAGAAAAAAAACATTAATGATTTATATTTACATTTAAAAATGCATAGAAAAACTATAATAAACAATAATTAATCATAACAATATATACAAGTAATAAAGCACAAACATCACATCATGCTCTCCATGACGACGGTTATTATTTGGTGTTTTCTCCTCAGTCCTTCAGCGTGGACCAAAAAAAGAACACTCGGTGCTCATTTAGTTCATAAACAGCAGCTAAAGGGTTCAAACAGACCTGTCGTTTGTCAAAGTACATGAAACGACTGATGACGATCGCTGTGGTTTTGTTTGTACAGCGCACACACACACAGACACACACACACACACACAGATCTGCTGCTGCTTGTATCTGTAATAAAAGAGTAACAGTATGTTTAATTCTAATACTATCTAACATGGCTTTGTTTGCTCGAGCATGTTCATCCTCTCTGCCTGCTTCCACTCTGACACAATAGTTAATCGAATTCTTCTCGACTCTGATTGGTCTATTTGTGAGGAATTTTCTGACTCAAACACGTCAGGTCAAAGGTCATTCCTGTTCGTTTTGATGGCATTAACTGCTCTGCTCCTGTTACTCTTCCCCTCCTTCTTCTTCTACCTATTCTTCATCATTTGTCTCTCCCATCTTCTTCCATATCTCATTATATTCTTCTATCTCTCCTTTTATCTTTCTTTTTATTCCTCTACATCTTCTTCTTCTTTTACGATCTTCATCCTATTTTTTCTTCTGTCTCTTCCTCTAACTTCTTCTTCTTTTTCTTGTATCTCTTTTTTTCATCCTCTACCCTTCAATTCTTCTTCTTCTTCTACACTACTACTACAACTAGGACAAAAGGTCAGAGCTGGAAGATTTCTTCTGTGATTCTTTTCACATCTCATTTCTAAATCATGCCTTAAAAAAAAGAGATCCAGCAGCTTCTGTAACCTCCTCCAGGGTTTTCCAGTCAAAGCAGTCCTCAGCACTCAGAACTCAGAGCTGCATGTTATTACAGCAGGTTTGGATGTAACGTGCTGATAGAAACAAGAGCTCTGATGCTGCTAAACACTAAATATATCCAGCAAATAAAACATGCAAATGTCTTTAGATTAAACTGCGGAATGAGTTATGGGTTGTGTGAAGTAAGGTTTCCATCTGACGAGCTAGTCGGCGAGGTTTAATGTATTCCTTTTGTGACTGCGTTCTGCTGACTTACAGAATATGATCATGTTGTCGTGCACCAGGGACCCTGGAAATAAAACATTCTCTATGCAACGCAGCACAGAGAGAAATCTCTCTAATCAAGTGAGCAAGCTCAGGTTGTGAGGATGTCAGACATCTGCTGGCATACATTATCCCAATCCTCGCGTACACAACTAGTGGGTATCTGCCTAACAAAGGTCAGGCGGAGGGGAGGAGGAGGTGATGGAGTGGGCCCGCAAAAGTTCAGCTTCGCCTAAACCGGGAATCTTTATGCCCTTATTGACAAAAGGTCAAGGGAAGTAACGATCGCTGGGAAAAGGTTACACCTGTCTGACAAATCCACCTCACGCCATTTACATAGCGCGCCATCGTGCATAACAACGGGCCGTTACAGAAACAGGAAGTGCATCCATATCATATGTATGTGTATGTGTGTGTGTGTGCACTGAGTAATCCGAATCAGAGATTCTCTGTAAACAGCAGCTTTAACATGTTCCCAGTTTATTCTGCTGCAGAACGCATTAATTATTGTTGCCTGTGGTCAGATTTAACTTGAAAAATTAATGTTTTAGCTTTGATACCATGGTGTGTGTGTGTGTGTGTGTGTGTGGATAAAACAGATCAGGCTTTCCACACTGACGGTATATAAAACCCTCCCTTCAAGGTGCTCGGGCGGGACTGAACCCCCGGCCTCTTTTTGATGCTTTCAGGTGCAAAGGCTGTGAATATTCTCAATCGGCATGACTCGAGAATATTGGGTGAAGTTCACCAGTGAATGCTGCTCTTCAGAAGTTGGAACGGGAGGATCATGGCAGCGTTATACAAGCTTTTCATCTCCCACATAAATAGACCTGGAGGTATTCAGCTGGAAACTCTCTCCCTCTGGATTTGTCGCTGAATGTTTCCCCACACTTTCAGCCCCTCTAGCTAAATGAAGAGGAGACATTATATTTGTTTGGCTTGTGGAAGATAATAGTTTTGATTTTTTTGTGACTATAAAACATGATTGCGTTTGCGGGCACAAATCAAATTATGCATTCAGTTTATGGTGATAGAATGAGAGCAAAGTGACAAGAGACAGTTACTGCTATATCTGTAGTTCTACCTACACATGTATGTTATCTTACTACTGTACAAGTAGATATACATAAGGTCATAAATATCTAATGCAGGGAAACAGAGATGGTGCACATACTACCACTACCACTAGAGGGTGCCAAAATCAAAACTAAGTTAGACTTTATATTCCCTTCTTATATTGTCTTTGGACGTTATTCTTCTTTAATTGTTTTTTTTTCCTTAATGTGTGCTTAAATATATATATATGTATATTATATATACACATATATTAAATAGTGAGTGTATAGTCATAATGTGATATGCATGTAAACAGAGATCGGACACATGGCACATGTATTTCATCCTCCTGCCACTACAGGGCTCCTACTTTGATCACATGTTATAAATTTATTTTTGTAATTTATATTTTTTTTAACTCTCCTCAACATGCTCCTAATACTTCACTGTACATAACAAGTACCATCCCGATTCCGAGAAGCTAGCCATTAGCACTTAGCATGTGGATAGAGATAAATATACACATTACACTCACTACCACAACAGACATACATATAAAGAAACATAATGCTATAAAACCGTTTAAAGTCCCATAGACTGTATATAAAGATGGATAACATGACTCCGCCTCCATCCATTGTACAAAACTGAGGCCAAAATGTGTCACTGATGGGCGCTGGTATGTTGGAAAAAGACGCCATCTTGAAACCAGAATCTGTGCAGTGAAGGTTCAGAGATAAAGCCGCATCATTGCTGTTCTGCCCAAACACCCACCCACCTGTGCATAGCTTAGCTGCTCTATTGGCCGCTGATAATGATGTCACTTCCTTCTTTTTTAGCCAACAGTTAAATTCAAACATATGCAAAAAAATGAGCATTTGTGTTCAGATCAGTGTGCTGAAGGCTTTTCAGTTCAGTTTTTCGTTGGGTCTGTGTTCCACCCACTAAACATGGAGGAGGCGGAGTTTATGACCTACACTGCAGTACCATCCAGATGTTTTGGTCTCCCTTTTGGGGAGCTGTCAGGTAGTTTATTTTATTACACAGACTATGATCACATGCTGCCACATGTCTACTACCTCTACTGCTAAAGGGCACAAAATCCAAAGTCATTAAGTGTTTACATCCTCCTCTAGCAACATGTAGGTGAGAGAAATACATGCAAGGAAGAAAACAACTCAAGCAGTTCCATCACCAGGCTGCTAATGGTTTCTAAGGCTTTGTTATAGGAAAGACTGCTGCTGTAGTTTGTCTACCTATATCCTGTTTATGCTGGATTAGTCCTCATAAAGCAGCATCGCTTTAGCTTCTCCTTAGCATCCCCACTATTACTGCACCCTTTCATTTGACTTTTTTTTTGCAATAAGTCTCCAGTGCCAAAGGAGCTGGCAACATAAATTTTGAATCAACCTGTATGAAGTATAAAGCAGTAGCCAGGAGTGTGCGAACACACTCACGCATACACACACAGGCAGAAACAAACTTCCTCCAGGGACTGGAGAAATTAATAATTCACGCGCCTTTCTGGCACATCTCTTTTATGACATCTCCACAAGCCTGAGAAAAGTCAGCCTATGGGAGGGAGAGAGATCTGTGGAATCATTACAGGCCAGCAATAACACTGCTGCCCCCTTAATGAAGCAGAAGATGGATTGACAGTGGGATGGGTTATTGCTATTCAAAGAGCCCCCCCACCCACCCACCCACCCACCATCATCACTCTGTGGAGGGTGAGCAGGGCGCTGAAAGAAAACCAGAGGACACAGGGGCTAATGAAGGGACCTCAGTGGACACCAGCGGTGGCAGCAGCAGCAATGCTTCTCTCCCATGGTGCACATTTCACCTTCAGTCTGCAGCTCCCTCCTCCTCCTCCTCCTCTACCTCCTCCTCTTCATATTATCTGCCATGCAACAGTCTGCTTTAGTCTGCAAGGCATCCTCCTGACTAAATCCAACACTTCTTTACTGGCTAGCTTTATATTCTTACAAAAACCAAACACTCAAACTTTCAAGCGCTTTGTTATCAATTATTTTCACACGCATTAAGAAACAGCTGGATTTACACAACTCTGAACCACAAGAGGGCTGGATCGATCCGTGTCCAGTGGTACCAAAAAATCACTAACTGACATGCTAACTGCTAACATGGTAGCTTCCAAAGATCCTCAGCAGCTAGTTTTTTTTATGAGAGAGAAAAAAGTGTTATGTTAACCCTTTCACTACTATAGTTCTAACAGGTCACCTTCTTTTTTTAACGATTCTGTCAGAAAATCTTCTTTGTATTAATTATTTTACCTGTTTTTCTTGACAGATGACATATAACTTTCAGAAGCTGGCACATATTTGTTATTATGTTATAAATGCTCAGAACAGTGTGTAATAACAAGAAAAGTAAAAAAACGGATTTGGATTTTCATCAAATTTCTCTTTATATACAGCTATAAATGTGCAGCAACAAGACAACAAGACATTGCTGCAAACTATTTTACATCAACTCTCCTGAGATTTTTTCAATAGCACGAACATAACCAGAGCTACGGTATTTTGAACAGCGCATGTCCATTTCTATCACCGACGACAGCTCCGAGTTAAAAGGGTTAAATATCTTAAAACTAAAAATCACTTTGAGTGACACCTGGATGTCATCTTCCTGATCCTGAGCCAGGGCTGACAAAAGTGAGTCAATCACCTTTTGTTTTCTTCCTTGTGTACCCACCTCAGTTCCTCTTTGCCTGTATTTGGATGAACCTGTAGTTTAGGTAGATTTACCGTTACCATTACCGTAATTAATGTAATAGCGATCGAAAGAGCCGTTTCTCAGCTTTCAGAATCCGTTGAGATTTTTTCAATAGTGCAGAACATAACCAGAGCTACGGTAGTTTGAACAGCGCATGTCAATTTCTGTCGCCGGCGACAGCTCCGTGTTAGGAGGGTTTTAATATAAAAATCTGAAAATATAAGAATAAAGTCGTCATTTCATGAGAACTAAGTTGTTTTTACAATGTCATTGTAACAAGTCATAACATTATGAGATTAAAATCTTGTAGTATTACAGAAATAAAGTGATAATTCTCACTTCGAAATTAAAGTCGTAAAATTATGAGAATAAAGTTGTAACACAAGAATAAAGTAAAGAGTGAAGTCATAACATCACAGCAATAAAAATAAAGCTGTAACATTACTGGAATAAAGTCATTTCTCTGCTTCTCAGTGTTCCCCTGATTCTCCCTCCAGTCTGCAGTGAGCTCATATCATCTGCCATGCAACAGGCTCTGAGTTAGACCTGCCCGCCGCTGCACGTCCTCCACCAGATCATCCTTATTCACAATATTATGTTATTTTTTCCTGGTAGATGCACACTAAGAAAAGAAAAAGATGAGAGCTGTGTCCTCTTCCCCTCATTAAAAACCGGACGGCCTCCTGAACACGCAGTGAGCTCGGCATGCATCCCGCCTCTTCACAAAGAACAATTGCAGGGTTTATCTTAAGAGACCGTGATCTCGGCAGCAGCACAGTAAATCTGCCTGATGGCTTATTAAAGTTTAAGATGCACATGTTTTTTTCTCTCTATGATCAGAAGCAACACATCTGCACTCTTTGCAGATAAACTCATCTGAAGCACACATTCTGTCTCTTTTATAGTCCGTCTGCATATCTGTGTGATCCCTTTGTTCCCCACCGACCTGTACTTTATACTGAGTGATTGGCCTCTCAGGACAGTGCTGCCTGTCTCTGTTTGTTTCCAGCACATATGATGAGGAAGACAGTGATGAACACAGATTATTTACAGTCTTCATTTTCTATTATTGAATCAATAAATTATTTTTTTTTAATCATATTGTTAATGTAAGGAAGTCAAGTTTAATATTTTTAAAGCTTTTTTACTTTTTAATTTTTTTTATCCAGAAGCATTTGTTCATAATTATATTCACCCTTTCGATTGCCCTCTGGGTGAACTGCAGCTGATGTAGCAACAGCTCGTTTAGAACAGTAACAGGGTGAAGGGGTTAAAAAGAGAGTTTAAAATCAAAGCATGTTTTTGATTGAAGTATAATCCAAAGTATAAACACCATAAAGATTAAATAAAGATCAAACAGCCAGGCTGTATATAAAGATGGATGACATGACTCCACCTCCAGCCATTCAATTAAAGTGAGAGCATCAGGTCTCTTACAGATGCTGCCAGGTTGGAAACAGACGTTCATCTCATGGCTGTATTCCTGTAGTTTATTTATTTTAATGTTCTCCTTTCTGTGGTCTTTCCTCAACATGCTCTTAACATGAATGATCTTTAGAAGCTAGCCATTAGCAATTAGCATGACTACCTTGTAACTAAAAAAATCACATTAAAGACAAAACAGTCTTTGCAAAAATAGAAATTCATATGCAGAAATAATGCTATAAAACTCTTTAAAGTCAGGGTCATAGACTATATAAAGATGGATGAAGGTGAAGCCGCATCATCAGTGTCCCACCTAAACACCCACCCACTTCTGTGTGGACCACATGCTTCCCTCAACTCCTGTAAAAAGCACTTGAACACAGATCAGTGTGATAGTAAACTAACAAACAAGCCATCAATTATTATTATTTGAGGAGGTACTTTTAGTGTTTAGTTTGGTCTGAGTCCCATCCAGTAACATGGAGGAGGTGGGGGTTTATGACCTATATTGCATCCAGCCACCAGGGGGGATGTTTGGGTCTCAATACTGGGGAGCCGTGATGGTGTCCATCTTTATATACAATCAAAGACCCAACATCAGTCATTTGTGTCTTTTATGTTGGACCATAAACCCTCTGAATCTGGTTTCTTAACCCTCACCTGTCACTTCTGTTTTTTTTGGATGCATACACTTAATGAATTCATAGCTGTCCCACGCATCACTGATGCAGATGATGAATCGACTTCTCCTGCTTTGGAGTCTCCAAAGAGCAAGCTGGCTTCCTGTTATTTTGTGCCCAGTATATTCAGATTAAACTATGACAAAGATTAGTGCAGTATTTATAAGTCCATTTAGACTTCTTCACATCAGTAATGAGCCGTGAGTTTATGCAGCATGTGGTCACCACAACAGAAAATCTGCTCCTGTAAATATCACGGCTAAATGAGGTAAGTAAACAGTGAGGAATAAGGCCTCGGAACTGTGTGAGGGAGGGCTTGTTTAGAGGGCCACACACGCATGCCTGAACACAGCCATTAATCATAAGCATTGGCAATCCAATCAATTATCCAAGAGGGAGAGCAGAAACAAAATCCATGAACTCTCCCGTCAATGAAGTCAATGAACTCTGACCTTTTCACCAATCTCAAACCACCCACACTAATCAGACAGCTGTACCGACATCGACAGATCCGCAACGAGCGCGAGTGAAGCAGCGGCGGCACAGTACTGTAGCCCAAAAGCCGAAAACGCCTCCCAAAGTCCCACTCAGATTAGAAAAAGACGAGCGAGCCAAGAATAAAAGGCCGCGTGTGAACGAGAGTGATACAGAGTACAGGAAGGCGGAGGGCGTGTAGACACATCACTTATCTGCTCCTGACGTCGTGTTCACCTCCGCCGAACAGATCTGTCAGCCCAGAGCTTCTCAAGGCTCCTGAAGGAAAACTCAATAAAAAAAGCAACCTGGGCATCACCCAGATTCTGGGGCCAAACTAAATAGGTACTGAGCATGACATTATTGATAGAGCACAGAGCTGCGCTGCTGTTGCTTCTTAGTGTCAGTTACTGCTGTCAGAGCAGCTGTCACTTCCTGTCACGGCAATGGAAATAATTCCTTGTCGAAGGAGGGGTAATGGAGCTGCAAAGTCAACAAGCACGCTGCCGAGTGGAAGCAGGAATATGTGCGTGATTTCTAAACAAATGAACAACGAACTGACAGCAACCACTGACAGGGCTGGAGACGAGCTGCTGTAATGGATGTTACTTAGGCACCTTGTTGCCAACGTTGTTGCAGACAAAGCCAACCTCTGAGCGGAGGTGCAACTAATGACACTGGCCTCACACGGCTCCAGGAGTAGCCATTAAGATCCCAAAGCATCAATCTGACCTCCACTGGAACAAGCTCGATCCGCAGAGGCCTGTCCTGCAATCCACAAGGATGCAAAGTCCCAGGGCCACCCAACGGACCCATCAGAGGCCTCATCAAACTGTTCGGAAACAGACGGAGAGTCGACAGGAGACCTGGGAGGCAACAGAATTAACTCTGTCTAGCACAAGGCAACTTCCACCAATCAGATCAATGAATCAGAAAACACAACAAGCCAATGAGCAGCCTGAAGCCTGGCCAAATGAACTTCAAGAGTCCAGTTACCTGATAAGATGGAGGTTTAGAGCTTAAAACGAGTATTCTGTCTAAATAACTGATGAATTAGAGTTTAAAGGTACGGAGAGTAAAACCTGAACCAGTGAAGACGAACTTCTATGTTAGAATGAAAATCATTCATACACACTAAGTTTCTAAAAAGCCCTGACTAAACAATCCTCTGCTGCCAAGTGTGGGGATGTTTTTAGGAGAACCATGATAAACCCTTCAGAAGAGTTACAGAAATACAAAGAGAATACATAATTCCTGATATGACTTCTCAAAAAAAGAGATGCCTGGAAACCAAATCAGCTTCAGAAGCACAAAATGTTCAATTAACATGGTGCAAGAGAAAAGGTCAGGATGAGACTCATGGCGACTCCCACGCTTCTGTACACAATGACCACAGCTTTATTTTCATTCATTATTTCCGCTGTTTGTCTTTCCAAGAAATCTTGAACCTCCATTTTCAAAACTAATTAAGTGCAGCCATCCCACCCCCCCTCCCTCTCCTCCTCCAAGGCCTTAGACATTTCACCTAAGCACTCGTTAGTTTTCTTTCCCCCTACAGGCGAACAACTTTCTATCATTACAACCGCACTAATTTGCACTTTCTTTTTGGAGATGAAATTATTCACGCAAGAAGGACCCTCGCAAATTGGAGCCTCGTTGCTCCATTCGCTGTGGCTGCGTCTTCATCTTACCATTCCACTGCATTCTGTGCAATATTTAACACCTGATTAAACTGCCAACAAAAAATGTGTCATTACACTCTTGATGTTCCAGAACCCAGAACAAAAGCTTTCGCTTGGGAAAAGCACAAAGTGTTGCACCAGTCAGACTTAATATTGTGCTTCCCCCATTTGTTACTTTCCAACAGGCGTCCATGTGATCAGCAGGGCTGCTGTGTTTGTAACCAGGTCAGTGTCTTCTCTCAGTGGGAAACTCTGCAGCGCTCGGCAGCCACTCCTTATCTTGGTGGGACTGCTTGATCGATGGATGGTGAATAAACTCATCTCTCCGCAGTGCCGACCCCATTGCTTTTGGTCTGCAGACACAATCAAGGAATGCTGGCTCACAAATCAATTTGCCGGCTTTAGCAAATAGGATGGCGGCACATTGAGGATCAAAATGCAGCCAAAGTCCTGCAGAAGCATCGTGCCAAAGTACAAACAGGCAAAAAGCCACCGAGTGATGAGCATTCAGAGCCCTGTGTTCACTGTAAGTCACCGTTAAAGCAAAACAACAAAGAAACGCCTGACTTAATGCCCTTTCAATAAAAAGTGGCAAGTGGAGCTAGGTTGGGCTAAAGAATCTTTACCATCAGCTTACTTGTTGAGGTTTGAGCTTAGTTGAAACTACACACTATATATGTGAACCAATCTTCTACAAGGTCTACCACAGGTTCATGAAGAGCCATTTTGAATCCATCTGGGGGATTTAGACCAAAACTATGGTGGCAAAGGTCTGAGTCCGCCTAAACTCCCAGTTAATCTAAATACAGACGAGGAGCAGCAGTAAGCTGGCAGCTCACAATCTGTGAGCACCTGACACTTGAAGAAGTGTAACCCATACATGTACAGACCAAATCAGTCTTTGAACCAACTCAATGGCTTAAGGTTTTTCCTAAAGCCTTAACAATCCACATTACAGTTCAGTACTAATAACCTGGAAGTGACAAGGTAATAAATGCAGATGCTAATCAAGGCTAATTGGAAACACAGGTTGTCAATAATGTGGGTGGAGTGCATGGGTTAGAGTCTACTAAAATGCCAGTTTAATTAGCTGCAAGAGGCAGGTTGCATAGCTAATAATGCTCCTCCAGTATACATGGCGACCTGTGCAACAGGTGTTAGCACTGCTCTACATTCACCCATCCATGCACACAACAACACACCAATGGTGCAACCTTTGCAGGCAACCATGCATACAAAGGCAGGGCCGGGATTCAAACCACCAACCTTATCACCAACCCATCACTGTGGTGTTTATACTTGTCATCATCTTTCTTTATTTCTGGGGCTTCAAACCACAACAGACCTGACCAGGTGAGATTTCAAATCCAGCAGCTCATTTAGTTTATAAGCAGTCAAGTGAAACAAAGAAGCATTAAAAGAGCTTTGGATGAGCTGCTCATCATAAAACCCGCAGAAAACAACAACTCCTCTGCTCTCACCCTGCTGCCTCAGGCTGTGTGTGTCTGTCTGACACCGTTTTCTGTGGAGGTGATTAAAAACATTCCTGGTGCTGCTCACGATCGTGAGGTCATTATATCGAGTTATTGAATTGTTTACTCAGATTTGGAAGCTCTTTACATGTTTTATGCAGCCGCTACATGCATGGTGAAATAAAACAAAGTCTCCAAACAGCCCAAGAATTCATTTCACTGAATATTTCAGTGAGAAGTGTGAGATTTTATAAAATACAAACCTCTGGCCATTCAGAAAGGCAACATTAATATTAAAGGTAATATTTAAAAACAATAATCTCTATGCTACAATCATCTTGTGTGTGGAATCGTACAAGGGAGATTATTACTCCCTCTTTTCCAAGCGTTGCATGTTTTTGTTTGCCAGATGAGCGGAGATAACTTAATTGCGGCACTGAATTGTTATTAATTTATGCTTCTGTTATTATCATCTGTTCATTAGTGGAGAGACACCAGAGTGCACTCTGTCCCCCTTCCACTCAATTTAGCAGAGCAGCTTCTCCAAACTGCCAGCGCACCACCCGGTTTCCCTCCATGTGTGTGCAGCTTAGACAAAAAGTGCAAAATGAAATGTTTTCTCAGAAGAAAAACACGACGCCTGCTGCTGGAAGGAGGTCCGCTTGATGACAGACACAATGACAGAGAGCAGCGGGGAAAATTGTAGCAGTTCTCAGGTGCACTGTTTGCTATCATGAAATGGACAAAAGTCTATTTTCTGCTTTCTTTGCGGTCAGAAGCTAAGAATTTCAGAATCAGAATCAGAAATAGTTTTTTTTAATTCCGAGGGGAAATTGTTTACATTCCAGGTGCTCCATGCATGATCAGAAATATAAAATAAGGTCTAAGTCAAGAATGGTTGTCATATATAATATAACTGGAATACTGCACGCAACTAAGTGAATTTTCATCAAATTTCTCTTTATAAACAGCTATAAATGTGCAGCAACAAGACAACAAGAGATGACAAAGATTAAACTCAAACTATTTTACATCAACTCTCCTATGCTCCACAGAACTCTCTCCCCTGGCTCACACACAATGTGGTCATTACCGTAATGAATGTAATAGCGATCGAAAGAGCCGTTTCTCAGCTTTCAGAATCTTTTAATAGTGCGAACATAACCAGAGCTACGGTAGTTTTAAACATGTTAATTTCTGTCCACAGCTCCTAGTTAGGAGGGTTTAACAACATCTGGAGCCTCCTCGAACATAGATCCTTCTTTGCCACATTGAGCAGCAGATGGTTCACGTGACAGCCGTGTCCACCACAGTCCTGTACTCAGACTCATCACCCCTGCTGATACATCCAACTATGGCAGAGTCATCAGAAAACTGGTAGCTGAAGTCAGAGGTGTAGAGGGTTAAAGAGGGAGAGAGGACTGTCCCTTGTGGGGCCCCAGTGCTGCTGACCACTGTGTCACTGTGACTCACACCGCTACAGCAGACGCACATACTGAGGTCTACCAGTTAGATAGTCCACAATCCATGACCCAAGGACTCGCCAAGAAGTCCAGACTTTGTATCAAGGATTTAAAGGACCAGTTTGTAGAAGTTACCGCCATCTAGTGGTGAAGCTGAATAATCACTTTTAACAGTTCCAGTGTTCCAAAAATCTAAATGGCGCTCACAAGACAGTCCTCAATGAACAGGTTATGGAGGTAATAATCTTTTATTCTTATTTTAGTGTCAGTTATATATCAGAATGTAATGTGATTTTTTTAACATTCTTTGCCATTAAAATTAGCCAACTAGCATAAATTAGAGCCAAACATTGTGCCTTCTGAGCTAATATTAGAACCATGGTGGCGCCATCTGGTGGGCTGTGGAAAAGTAGAGCCACAACTGATCAAAAAGCTAATAAAAAAAAAAACACATTGATTCATAGTTACCGCTAATTATACGCTCATTAAAACATATTTATGCTAATCCCTGTAAATCGTACACAGTGGTCCTTTAATTCACTGAAACAGAGGCCAAGCTGTTAATCCAATCTTCACTTTTTGGTTTTTGTTTGCTGCATAAAACACAATGTTTGAGGTTACATTTTTCATAATTAACAAACTCTCACACAATGCATAATTGTGTGGAAGGAGGAGCAGGCCTTATAATTCCACTGAATTAAATCTGCTGCACATAATGAAGATGACCAAAATATTCCCCCCCAAAAAATAAACCAGCAGACTGGGCTGCACACTTAACCTTGGCTGCTTGTTTGACTGCTATCTCCACTTCCTGCCTCACCTGGGAATTGAACTCAATCTAATGAGGAGCACTGATTAATGAGAAACGTGACACACAATGCGTCGGCCTCTATCAGAGTTTTCCCCGGACCCACTGAGAGGATGAAACGTGTGAGTGCCCCAAACCGCAATTAAGAGGGTGAATGACTTCTGGACCACATTTTACTTTAGTTTCAGCATGAATGAAGATATTAAACTGAACTGAATTTAGCAAACTTAGCTGGCATTTTGCTAATGATCTTGCTAATGTAATCAGACTACCCTCTATAGATCTGGATTTTATCTAATCTGGACTGGATTATTGATTTATTTATTTATTGATTGATTGATTGATTTAATTACAGGTGTTTCTAGAAAAAAAACATTTATTTTATTTTGGCTAATATTGTATTGATTATATATATTGTGTGTACTTTCCCTTTTCTTACAGTTAGCCCATAGCATTCTGCTAATGGATGCTGATTGGTCAGTTAGGAGTATGACAGAAGACGGCAGCCGTCAGATATAAAGCTGCTGCTACAGGTTGAATATGTTAAATCTAAATGATGATGTAGTTGTAAACATATCTATTGATTTAACCCTGTGAATTGAAAATATGATTAAAAATTTCCAGATTTATTTCAACCTCATGATCTTTACATTTTTTAGGACCTCATTCATGCTGTTCTCGAGGGCGCCAGGAAGCTCAGACAGTCGCCTTATAGAAACGCTCTACCACCAATCAAAAGGACTTTTTTTTTGGAATAAAAAAAATGTTTGTGGGAAAAGTTGCTGCAGGTGCTGACACCACACAAAATGACACGTCAGTGACAACTACACAACATCTCCTGCAGCGATGTGAAAGTCTGAGCTCTGCTCAGTTTGACTTGCTGGAGGAATTTCACTGTGTTTTTAAACAGCAGCAACATTTGCAGGCTAAAATCTCCTGCTGACTGTGATCTAATGCACATTAACACTGTGACATTAATCCAGATTATCAGATTACAGCAACTGTCGCTGTATCCGGAGACTCTTAATGAGAAACGTCAGTGTTATTATAATACCGTAGCAGACAATGAGGTCAATTAAACAGGAATACTCCGACGACTCCACCGCAGTTCGTCAGAGAGGTGTCATTTTATCTGCTGTGTAAACTAATTAGCTCCAGATTTCACTCTAGGCAGCAGATCCGTCCTCCAGGCCGGGTACGCTGTGGAGACTTCAGTTTAAGATGCAGCAGAGCGGTGTCAGATACTTAAACACTGTGCTGACTGCCGCAGTCCGCTGTCAGGACCTCGACAGTCCGTAGGCCTGTTTACTTCTGGTGTGGAGGCTCTCAGACATGAGAAGCTTGGAGGGCCCACACAGTCCAGGTCTTCATTCCAGTCAAGGATGACACTGGAAGGTTTTGCTGATTAGCTGCTTCAGATGAGTGGGAGTAATCAACGGAAAGACTCGGAAAATGTTCGGCTAAAGCTAAATTTACACAATACTGAGTCATATGAAGGATTTATTGTTGCATTTTATGCATGCAGGTAGGTGGCTGTGACACAGGCCTTGTCCATATGTACATGGATATTTTTTAATCATATAGAGCTAGTGGCCCATTTGCATTTCCAAACACTCCGACACAAACCAATGCCTCTTAGATTAAAACACTGAAAGGATTCATCAATAAGCTCACCAAAACCTAACTTGAATATTTTGGGGTTTTAATGGATACAATGAAAACGACAATGAACCCTCATGTGTGCAATTTACAGGCACATTAAATAGTATTTTTGTCTACTGCCATAATGAATGGATAATGTGGCTCGACCTCCATATTTTGTCCTTTGCCAAAGTATCTTACTTTTTGGCTTATTGGGGGAAAACCCCATCTTGCAGACAGATAGAGGTCACAAAGTTGCTGTTCTGCCCAAAAACAGCTTTGGTTCCACACTGGCTGCTGACTGTAAAGTTACTTTTTTCCTTTATTATCCAACAATAACGAATTAAATATTAATGCACAGACAAAATAATATTTTAGTTTTTAGTTGAGTTTGTGTCCCATCCACTGAGGCACAAGTACTGCAGCCGGCCACAAGGGGGCGATCCAGATTTAGTTTGACCTCACTTCCAGGTAGCTTGTCATGTCATCCATGTTTATATACAGTCAATGCTTCTGCTGCTGACTTTCTTAGACACTTTCAGTGGTTATAAAACCACAGAGGACCACATTTGCTCGTTCACAAACATCCACACAAAGCTGGCATTAGGATGGCTAGATGGACACATCCGTGTGGGCGCGCCTGCTGTCACTTGTCCCCTACCTCAGAGGCACAATAGAGCTCCAAAAAACATGCACTGCTATGCAGTGTCAGTGTGTTTGCACAACAACACAGTGAGGTCCATTATGGGACTGATAACAGCACAACAGTTTGAGGTATCGTGGAACAATGCAGGCAATGACCTGCAGCACGTCTTCCTTCAGGCACAATTACACTAAATAAAATTATTGTCGAAAACATTTGGCAAAATATATAAAAATATGGAAATAATACATACTTTCTTATCATAAGAAGTGAGGCTTAAGTACAAAATGCCTTTTTAGACAAGGGATTTGTGTAAAATGATTCGACCTTACAAAGAAGAACAAAAAACAAAAAAATCTGACACAGAGCTTTAGGCAGATTTTAGGAACCACAAACAAAAGAAAGGAGCATTTTTACAAAGATTTCTCACTGCTTAAGTACCTTTAAAGTGCTGCATTGTCTCTGAAGTCCCTTAACACATCACAGTCTAACCTCTTATCTATTTACAGTCTACCAAAGCAGAAACCTCTTAGACGGGCAGTCAGGCAGAGAGACAGAAAGACAGAGTCAATAAATTCTCGTGGAAGCTCTCACGCCTGCTGGATGGATTACACACACACGGACACACACTTTCATCACAACCACGAGGACGCCTGCAGATCATTGCTTTGACATTCCATTCGCTTAGTGTCTGACAGAACTGCACCAACATATTTAGTTGCACTGAGTGACTCTCAACAACTCAAAAATTTGCATATTTATTGTCTCTTTACCGAATTCATTAGCGCAGTGGATTCATGGCCTGGCCTGACATTATGATTTAAATGTTAAGTAATGAGAGCACATTTTTATCAGCTTGGCAGGTTCACCCTGTCAAAAAAATGGTAAATAAATACATGGGAAACCAACCAAATAAACACAGGGCCCATTAAATGTGGACAGAACATGACAGACCAAAGACTGTGCCATTTAAAAATAAACACTAATCGGGTAAATACTGGCCCATTAGCTGCAAACAGGCTGGATAGAGGGACAAATTAAGACTTGGCCGATTCATAATTGAGACTCCGTGACTAAAGAGTGGCTCATTAAGTATAAATTGTGGATGACAAAAATTAGGTCCAGAGACAAACCAAATAAACCCTGGCAACTTATTCAAATTAAGTACTTAATGCTATTTTTTGAGTCTAAACTGCCAAAAAATAGAATTTCATATTAAGATAGTTTCATTGTGGTTTTGGTGCTGTCCATTAACACAGCACGATGCATTTGTATCTGAGCTGCAGTTCTATAAGTGGCCACTTGAGGGCTGACTGCTAAAAGGTGTTTCTAGAAAACATTTATTTTATGTTGGCTAATACTGTATTGATTATATATATTGTGTGTACTTTCCCTTTTCTTATAGTTAGCCCATAGCATTCTGCTAATGGATGCTGATTGGTCAGTTAGGAGTATGACAGAAGACGGCAGCCCTCAGATATAAAGCACTGCTGCTGCTGCTACAGGTTGAATGTGTTAAATCTAAATGATGATGTAGTTGTAAACATATCTATTGATTTAACCCTGTGAAATGAAAATATGATTAAAAATTTCCAGATTTATTGTTTCAACCTCATGATCTTTACATTTTTTAGGACCTCATTCATGCTGTTCTCGAGAGCACCATCTATTGGAACAGGAAGCTCAGTCGCTCTACCACCAATCAGAGGGACTTTTTTTTGGAAAAAAACTGCTAAAAGTGAGTCAAACCCCCACAGGCGACTATGTTAACTCTTTCACTACTATAACAGTTCACCTTCTTTTTGTTTTTAATGATTCTGTCAGAAAATGTTCTTTGTATTAATTATTTTTATTTTATAACCACTGAAAGTGTCTTATTATGTTATAAATGCTCAGAACAGTGTGTAATAACAAGAAAAGTAAAAAAAACTGATTTGAATTTTCATCAAATTTTTATAAACAATTATAAATGTGCAGCGACAAGACAACAAGAGGTTACAAAGATTAAACTCAAACTATTTTACATCAACTCTCCTACGCTCCACAAAACTCCTGCCCCTGGCACACACGTAATGTGGGCATTACCGTAATGAATGTAATAGCGATAGAAAAAGCAGCTTCTCAGCTTTCAGAATCCGTTGAGATTTTTTCAATAGTGCGAACATAACCAGAGCTACGGTAGTTTGAACAGTGCATGTCAATTTCTATCACCGGCGACAGCTCCATGTTAGGAGGGGTAAAAATCACTTTGAGTGACACCTGGATGCCATCTTCCTGATCCTGAGCCAATGACCACTTCACTGCAAGTGGCCACTTGAGGGCTGACAAAAGTGAGTCAATCCCCATTAGACGCACCCTTCGTTTTTATTTATTTTTTCTTGTGTGTCCACCTCAGTTCCTCTTTGCCTGTATTTGCATGAACCTGTAGTTTAGGTAGACTACCACCATGGTGAAGGTCTGAGCCTCCCCACACGGCTCTGCAGAAACTCTGACAGATGGTTCGTCCATATTTATTTACATTCTGGGCCTATTCTGGGTTGATTTGTGGCTTTAGAGATGTTTACCTCAAACTATAAACCGCAATCTGTGTCAGCCGATACCAAGGCCTGTCAAGTGTACTGTAAGCCCTTCCCAAGAAAGCAGCTGCCAGTGTTTAACGGTTGAATGCTTGCTCAGTCTGTCTGAGACACAGCGACTAAACACTGGCACATTAAATATTGAGACCTTACTGACTAAACACTTGCCCATTTAAGGCTGAGGTAGACCAGCTGACTACACACGGGCTCATCAGACACTGAGGCGGACAGACGGACCTGACAACGCAGCATCTGTTCCCAGTTTTCCGAGCCTCTCGCAACTTGACCATGAAGCGCCATCCTTATCACTCCAGCAGCTTCAAGAGCAGCGTGAAGCCGACCACACGCTGGTCGTCAGATTGTCAGCCTGATGATTACAATATTAGAAGGGGATGCTGACATATGAGTTAAAAATCGATCGCTACCACATAGTGCTGCTCACTAACACCTAATCTGCTCCGCATGCTGCTTACCACGTCTGATGTAGCTGTCATGAGTAGAAAAACAAAAAAAGGAAGGAGGTGGGGAGAGATAAACACTCAGAGGCACAGGAAGGGTGAGGATGAAAGGAAAGAATAACAAAAGAGCAGTAGTGAAGGATAAGTTAACTTATGAAGAGAGAGGATGATTGAAGTGTGACGGTGACATCAGCCTGGTTTACTTTGGAAGCCATTTCCATAACAGAGCTGGTTCCAGCTTTTACTCTTCCTACACCAGGATGAGGAAACCGCCAGACTCTGCACTGTGGAGGCCCACGGAGCTGTGGACTGTGCCTTGTCATTTTGATGAGTCCACTGAGCAATGCTGTGGGTTTTAAGGGGCAGCACCAGAATGATAACCCGTGAGGAGGAGGAGGTAATTTAGGTCCAGCCTTCAGGGAGGAAAATGCAAAGAGAGAGCTCGTTTCCAAAACCAGAGAGAGATCGATGCAAGGGGCTTAACGACAGAGGAACTGCAAAATAAGCTGTAACTCAAGCTCAGGATGGGCTCTGCACCGTCCCAGAGGAGGAGCAGGTAAGCCATGAGCATACACCAGCTCGCACCATGGGCTCTACTGACACTGACAGCTTTTTGTTGGTTTGGTCTGCGGATAATGATGCATATGTGTGTATGTGATATTTCTAATACAACAGTGAGCTAATGTTGATCCAGGATAGGGCTGCCACAAACAACTATTTTGATAATCGAATAGTCACCAGTTATTTTTGCGATAATAGTAATCGGATCACACCTAAATGTCATCATTTTCGCATAAGTACAACTGCAACTAATGACTATTTCAATAGTGGCTGACTACTTTGGACTGCTGCTTTGTCATTGCTTCATCCCCAACCACCTCCATGCCTAGAGCCAAAACCTGTGTGTCCGCTCACACACTGATGTTAAACATGCTGCAGGTAGGTTTTAATCTCTTAAACAGTCCACTTAGACATGTCGCATGTTACACTGAGTCAAGTTATGGGGAGTTGGCCCCTCACAGAGTTTCCCTGCACAGGTTTACCTGCCTGCTCTGTCAGTTAATTGATATGCAGCCACACACTGACCCATTTATACGGATATCATGGCAGTCAGACTTTTTTAAGGTTCACACAAGCAATAAAATTGGTATGAAAGCAGTTTAGGGTACCTTTTAAAAGGGGAGATTGCAGGTTAAATTGCAGCTAGAATACAATTAGACTGGGCCTCCAGGGAGTCGGTGTTTGAATAGGACCTTCATAAGCATAAAATAGGCATGTGAGAGCAATTTTTTTGCTATTCGTCACCTCTGAAACGGTCTATTATGGAGGTTCGACACTTGATTTTAGGGTTTGAGGCGTCACTGTGCACGTCGTTCTGGGGAAAAAATGAAATGTATTACAGCTGCCGCAGGACACTGTACTGTTCTAACAAACATTGTTTTGTTTACTTCAGGTGATTTAAGCTGGGAGGTTACGCTGCAGAGTGATGTTTCTGTCATTTTATCATCCCCTCTGTGTCATTACATCTGCTTTGATTTGTCACTCTATTATCCAGCCAGGCAAGCGCCGGCCTCAGCTTCCTCAGCTCTGCGCTCGCAGATACTTTATCACAACTCCGCGCAGAGATTCATCTGAAATTGAATTGTTTTTGATGCAACGCGGATACAAATCATCAAGCCAAAAACAGCCAAAACACAACAGCTGTATTTCATTTTAACCTTTACGAATCCCCAAAGGACTGCTTATTAACACATTGTTACTTGTATTTATGTATTTGTGCCTGAGTCTTACACCTTAGCGGGATTAATTTTCATATTAAAAGAGACACTCCAGCTGGTGAAAACAATATCACATTTCCTCCTCACATGTAAACGGCATGCGGCAGGAACAGACAGCCCGTTAAATGAATCAGGAAAAGTGAGAAGACACGTTAATGTAAACTGTGGAGAACACTGTGAAGTCGCAGCTATGCAAATACGTGTTACTGTCAGTCAGTGAAACTCAGGACCGGTTTATGTTGACTGTGTGCATGTGTCCAATGTGTGGGAGCTGTATGAGAACACAAAGCTCCAGCTCATTTATTAACCATTAGAGATCACATAATCAATGGCTGCAAAACATCAGGGTCGTGGAGGCCTAAGCAGACAGACCCACGCCACCTTCTGTCCAGCCAGCTCCTCCAGCTCACTGAAGAGGACATCGAGGCGTTCCCAGAAGAGCCCAGAGGTATAATGCCGCTCATCTTTCTCATCTTTTGTCTGCCCTGGCACATCCTTCCCGTTGGACATGCTCAGAACACCCAGGGGGGCATCCATCCCAGGCATGATGATCCAAGTATCTCAAGTTCCTCCTGAAAGTGAACCACTTCTGCCCCCCCAAAAATGAACAAATCGGTGATAAAGAGCAGCTCTGAGGGGGTCCAGCCTCCACCAGCAACCAGTCCAACTTACTGTCTGCAATGCGAACCAGGCTCCTGCTCCACCTATAGACCAAAAGGACCCAGTACGCCATAGTCCCGGAGCACCTTCATGCAGGATAGCATGAGGGACCAGGTCAAGCCCTGTCTCCTAAGCCACAAAGCAGCACTGGAATGGTTGGACAACGTCCCACGTCCCCTCAAGTACTACAGTACTCCAGGCTGGAATGGAACCCACTTGTTCCTCTTGAATCTCAGATCCTAACCCCCTTCTCCAGTACCCCTGGATAGGGCCTTACCAGGGAGGCTGATGAGTGCAAGAGCACACCCTCTGGTAACCCTTCATAAAACTAGATGTACTAAAATATATTTTCTCATTTTCTTCGAAGACTACTGAAACCATTTTTATACACAGAACATAAGCAGGATCCAGTAAAAACCTGACCATGTCCAAATGTTACGTCCATGGCGTCCTTCTCAGTTGAAAAAACCTGTTCCTTGTTACATCCCCCCCACACAACAAAGTCTGACTAACCTGGTGACCTATCAGTTTTAAAGGAGGAGGCATTACAGTTTGACTTTTCTTGTGTTTTGAGCACCACATGCTGAGTCGTGTTCTAGAAGACCTTTACATCCTCAAAACTGTTATCAAAAGCCTGTAGCTGGATAAAAAGCACTGCAGGCCACTGGATAAAATATGAATATTTGATTTTAGGACTGTGCATTTAATCTCCCGCCTTTCTCTGGTAGAATAATTGTTGTTCTGTAAAAGGTCTGTGGGATATTTTCTCTGAGTGCATGGTATTTTAGTAAATGTAGCTATTATTTTGGCAAGCTCCAGCTGTGTCGGCCTTTGCAGAGAAATAAGAAGCAATCGATTAGAAGAGCGGCTAAATAACACTTTCTGCTGGGCCTCACAGTGTGTCTGCACGCTGGCAGCGGCACTTCATCTTAATTTATAATCAAAGTCCTGGCATGTAGAATGTAAAACATGCACATGCTGTTTGGCACACTGTGCGGGGAGGCTGCTGCAGTGCGTGTCTTTTTAATTGAAAACACGCACAATGTGCGATCTGTCATTCAAACACGACGAGAAGAGAGAGCGAGACAGATTTCTGTACAGATGAACGTGGAAACTGTACGTGTGAAAATGACTTTAACACAGAAGCAAATTATGCTGATTTATTATCTTATCTGATAAATCAGTTGTTTTGGAGAAACCTTTAATTTGACACAGAATATCGAGGCACCGGAGTGTGTCGTCAGTTAACCCTTTCACTACTATAACTACGACAGTTCGCCTTCTTTTTCTAATGATTCTGTCAGAAAATGTTCTTTGTATGAATTATTTTACCCGTTTTTCTTGACAGATGAAATATAACTTTTAAAAGCTGGCACATATTTGTTATTATGTTAGAAATGCTCAGAACAGTGTGTAATAACAAGAAAAGTAAAAAAAACGATTTGAATTTTCATCAAATTTCTCAGCAACAAGTGCAGCAACAAGACGAGACAAGACAACAAGAGGTTACAGAAACTAAACTCAAACTATTTTACATCAACTCTCCTACGCTCCACAAAACTCCCGCCCCTGGCACACGCAATGTGGTCATTACCGTAATGAATGTAATAGATCGAAAAAGCCGTTTCTCAGCTTTCAGAATCCGTTGAGAATTTGTCAATAGTGCGAACATAACCAGAGCTACGGTAGTTTGAACAGTGCATGTTGTCGCTGGCGACAGCTCCGTGTTAGGAGGGTTAATACTAAATATTCTGATCTGAACAACACTGAAGTGTACAGTCAAAAATAGGATATTTGTCCGACTGATGATTTTTGTGTTGCTAACAAGTGGCTAAAAGCGATGTCAATGTCATCAATGAAAACTGTAGAGAGAGACTTGGAGGTCATGAGCAAGAACGCTCGACTATACTATATGTGAGTTTAGCATTCATACTGTGAGTGGATACTGTGATGATCTATGAAAAATTAGCAATAAATATAAATTGACTTATTTAATAAAGCTTATGAAGAATTTCAGTTTTTATTTTGAATTTGTCAATAACTTTTTAATCGTCTAGCAACAACATAAACTGCTTGTTTATCAAAAGATTCAAATAACAGTGTCTAAATGTCAGCGCATGGCTGCGTAAACATCCTCTGATATGGTCAGATCAAATCATTAATTGATAGTGAAAATACGTGTCATTAATCATGATGTCAAACACGTTTAGCTGTCATCAATCACGATGGTTGAAAACAGAGGAGCTGAATTTCCCCGACGGTCACCGACAGAAGAAACACTGCTGTTCCGAAGCGGCTTCAGCCGGACATGAACGCCTCAGTGTGTGATTCCTGATGGGACACGGGGCCTTAATTTGAGCACAGATCACAGTCTTCAGGATACGATTCGCTCCACTTGCTCTCAACAAGGACACAGACAGAAAGATAGTGACAACGTCCAATCTGGCCAGTCCATTATGGAGGGGCGCCGGAGAAAGCAATAGTGTTAGATAAGTCTTAAGTCCTTCCTTTGAAAGGAGGCTCTGAATGAAAAGACCTTCACCTCGGCCTGGGGAGCTCAAAGCGGCATCAGAAAATGTGTGTTTTGTTCAGTCTGCACGCGAGCATGTAGATGTGCCCTACGAGCACATGATGTCAAGTGGACGGAAAAGAGAGTCAGTTAGGACGGGGCAGGGGGGTCAAAGCAATAAAACACTCTTAAATCCCATTTGAAAAGCACAAGTGAATTAATAATCACTGATTTTTCCTGTGGGTGGTCTGATGATCCGGCCTGAACCCGGTCTGCATGACCCAGCAGCTTCAACAAGCAGACGGATGATTATTCCCTTTTTCAGACTGCTTATAAAGACGCTCTTTGTTTGCACTTCACTTCTGCTGAAAGTGAAAGAAAAACTAATTTAGTAACAAACTCAGAAATAAAAGAACCTTCTATAAACCGCACTACAATGTGTTACAGGAGTTAGACTCCAATATAAAAATGCTGGTTAAGCCTCATAAATCTGTCACAGAAGAATGCACTGCTTATTTATTGTTTTTATTCAATGCGCTGTTTGGAAAAGTATCCTTGATATGGAGGCAGCAATGTCTTATTCAACACTATATATATTGTATAAGGGGCTGTTCCAGCACATGGGTTCTGATCAGCATGGTGAATATTGGAAGTGTATTTGCCAGTAAATAAGAAATAAAACTCCAGATGTGTAGAAGTTGACGTCTTGGATCTACAGGAAGTGGTCCACTGAGTTTCTTCTACATCTTTGGGGGAGTTGGCAGTGCTGCTGCTGCTGAACCCCCACCACCCACCACCCTTTGGTTTGCCCCAATATCTCAACCAATCTCAACTGCTGCAGAAGTCTCTTGATAGTTTGAGCTGAGGTGTATGAGCTGGTGTCATGAATGTCTTCGGTGGTCTCTTCTGGAGACTTTGTGCTTTTAATGGTTCCAACCAAATGACATCATCAATACTACAGAGTTTACATCAAACCACAGTTTCCTACCTGTGAGCATATAAATAACTATATAAGTTACAGATCCTCTCTCACCCTTCATCAGCGATAACCATCTAGATAACAGGAAGAAACACTTGGCGTTGGAGCTGATGGTGCCGATATCCACTCATAAGCAGTCGGTATTGATCTGCAGCTGTGTGCAGCAGAAGCAGGGCGAGTGTGCTCTGGTTTTCTCCTGCTAACATGGATTAACAAGGGGGTGGGGGGGGGGGGATTGATCGTGGACTGACTCACTAAGCTGGGGCTGAAATAATACTGGACAGCTTCTGGACAGTCAAAATATACAAGTGTGTCATGTGATCACAGTATAGCAGCTTTAGCCTGGTGGGCGGATGATAAAGAGATGCATCAACTCACATAAAATAAAATGTGCAGGGTTAGGGTTAGGTATGTATGGCGTTAATTTATGAAAATACTCAAAACTGCTACTGTTGCAGAACAAGACTGCCAAAAAATGTGGACGGTTCTGGAAAGAAAACCAGTATAGGACATGTCTAAAGAGCTTTAAGGATTTAACCAGGTCTGGACCTGAGAGTCCTGCACAGGAATGGACTGCCAGACTGCAGAAAAGACACCTCCAAACCAGACTGAAGTCTGCGAGAGACCACCTGGAGACAGAGCACACAGACTGAAGTCTGCTAGAGACCACCTGGAGACAGAGCACACAGACTGAAGTCTGCTCTCAGAATCATGAAACAAGAAGACTGTCTGAATATCTGAAAGAAAACCTGAAGCAGTCTACAGTCAAAATGGGTCTGGGTCCTGGTTTTCTCTCCAACATGAAGCAAACATCCGTTCTAGTGAAGAACTACCTCCAGGAGAGCAAAATGAACGTTCCTGACTGAAAATCTGTGGCGTGCAGCAGGGTCCATGCAGGAGACCATCAAATCTGGAGAAGCTCAAGAGATTCACCAAAGAAAAATGGACTAAGATTTCTCAAGAAAACTACATGAAGAGACGCAACCAGCTGTTAGCATCAAGGAGGCTCATCATCTCAAATCAGATTCTTAAATGAAAAACTCAAAGTTCTTGACTTCTTCTTCTTCTTCTTCTGCATTTGATGTCTCCTTCTTTGCAGATGTATTCAGACCCTGTGTGTAAACAGCCGAGCCAAAGACCGACTCCAACAGTTCATCATACACAACAGCAATACACAGATCTGATCCACAATGAGAGTACTTTACTAAAATAACACATTTTCTCATAATCAGTCTGAGAAAAAAAGGCCTTCCGAGCAGGCTGTCATTTATTATGTCTCTGAGCTGTGTGTAGAGCAGAAATGAGCAGAAAGCACAGAAAATAAGCAGCTCGATGGAACAGGATCGTGATTTAATTTGTGTTTGGATGGAAGCTGGGGGGGGGGGGGGGGGGGTTGTGTGTTGCCGTCTGTTCTATGTTGACCCATCTCTGCTGAACTCCAACAAAAGAACACAGTTAATTGCTTCCTCATCAGAACCCAGACAGCTGCATTTAGTGCAGTCACCGCTGAAGTCCATTCGCCGCTCCGTCTCTGTCAGGAGAGACAAATATTTACTGAGCCAGGCGCTCACAGTCATGGCGGAGGATAAACAAAAAGATCAAGTCTCGGCACACAGTAAGCCCGAGGATGTCACTAACTGAATCTGCAGAGAAGATGAATGATAAATACTTAAGTGGAACATGGCATGCTTTTCTCCTGAGTGACAGACCGGCACGAGGGAAACCTCTGTCATCCCCCTGCCGCCCGCCGTCTGATGCTCTCTGTATTTAATAAATGACTGAAAGAAAGCTCGTCTCCACAGTTTGCTGCATCTCTGCAGTTTATCTACAAGGTGCCAGAGTGCATGAAAACAACCCCAAATCACTGGCAGCAGAGATGCAAACAAGCTGACTGATACGATCAGACGGAGGAGTAAAAGGGCAGCTCCGCCATTCAGATCTCCATAAAACAAAGCATCAGTGCTTATTTTCATCTTTTTAGGATCTGTAGCTGATGATCAAACGCTCGTGTGAAGAATCTGACCCTCATCAAAACGGTATTAATTACACAACCTAAACATCGACTCACATTTCAAACAGATTTAAGCTGCTCGGTAATCCCAGTTCATCCCTGCTGGACGGGGTGGAGGTCAGCGCTCACAGTGCAGACCAGGCAGCTGCTTTCACGCCACAAGAACAGCAAAAACATTTCAAAAGTAGGCTCAAGGTATCTTGACTGCCCCCTGGTGGCTGGGTGTAGTACAGGTCATGTTAGCAGATGGGATAGTTTTTAGGTTAGTTTTAGTTCTAGTTTTTATCATGCGTCATTTTTTCCTAATACATTCATGTTTATTTATTTATTTATTGTTGGTTTAAACACAATAGGTTCAGCTTGACAACATCAACCTGTCATATTTGTTCTCTGTAATGTATGATGTTTGTTCCTCTCTCTCTCTCCTGTCTCCCTCTTCTTCTCCTCCTCCACCTGGCCGGCTATCAGCGGGAAGGTTCTCCCTTATGAGCCGGGTCCTGCTCAATGGCAACTACACATATAATCAATACATTTACGCCAGGTGTGATAGGACATGATTCTTTACATTGATCACAACTTGTATCCATAGCAACGGCCTGTTCATCCCCAATAACAGACCAATAATAATAATGGAGCACTTTAGCAGTTTTAGGCTTTGTATCTGTGACACTACAAACATATTACGTATTGAGTCTATTATTCATCTGCCTTTAAGCAAACATCTGCTTTTTTTAGCAGCCTCACTAGCTAATTGCTAGTCCTCTGTTTTGTGCTGCCTGATAGAACTGCAGAGTCAGGTGATCGCTATCTGGCTGCTCACAGCCCCGTTCCCGTGTGATCTATATAAAAACATCCTCAAATAGTGTTTTCTTTCTTTTTTGGAACGAAACCCTGAAAAACAGCCCGAGAGCGCGCAAACTCGTCCAAGTAGAACGGCTCTGTTTTAGATCTTAAGAATCTTCTGCAGGTCTCGCACGTAATGGCAGAAGTCGAAACATTTTCCATTTTCAAAAACAAGTGTCCTGAAGCCAGTCTGTGCACAACGTCTTCAAAAGAGTCTGCTCAAAAACAGCACTTCACCACCTTTCTGTGCAGGAGATATGCTTTTCTTTCTCTGTCCTTAATCCCCTTCTCCGCACACTCCCAAACACTTCCGAGCAAATAATTCATTCCTAAACACAGAGGCGCTCAGAAAAGATTAACCAATATAGCTGTGAATGAAAGATAAGTGTAACTCGTCATGTCTCAGTCCCAGTGGGCTGACCTGAAGCTGCAGTGCTCCGAGCTGTGGCTGATCAAAGCCGCCAGCTGACTGCTTCGCTGTACATGGCAGGCGATTTGTACACAACGAGGAAGAGGACACATGCAGGCGACTTCCTGCTGTACGTACGTCCTGATCGGACTCAGTGAAATCGGACTCAGTGAAATCGCAGCTACGCAGCCCGGAGACGTGATATCCTCACACAGTGACAACATTTTTTTACACCTTGAAATAAACATGTGCCAACACCAGTCTTACAGAATCATCATCCTCCACTTCACAAGGAGAGATAGGTGGTAATGACAGGAGCGCTCACTTTGATCTTTAAAGAGGAAACAGATGTAGTTAGCATCATTTCATCATCAGTGTGTAACCGTCAGCGAGGCAGAATTCAAATGAGAAGTAGTTTTATTTACACTTTTCCCAGCATGGATAGCACCATCTTATCCTAGCAGAGACAGTCAGATGACACAACATGATACAAAGACACGGTAAGGTCATTTAAAGCAGTTATGTCAGCATCACTAAAAGTCCACGTAAAAGGTTAGGCTTACCGAGTCCCGATCCGATACATGCTCCAGCCGTTGCAAACTGGGTCATCAAGGTCTCGAACCCAGGACCTTTCGCACCAAACTGCCATACCCCTACACTACAAGCCAAAGAGGCATGCTGCGCAGGAGGCGCCCTAGTAAACAGCCCTAATAAATATATATCCGAGTCCTGATCGGGAGGTAACGTCCATGTAATCGGGCCCGATTTCCGATCATGTGAGCAGATCGGGACATCCCTACAGGTTTGTGAAACTACTGATGATGCTTCGACATTACAAACAGAGTAAGAGGTCAGGTAAAGATCATGGTTTGTCTTAAAAGACATGAATTCATAACTATTAAAGACGTTTTACGAAGAAAAATGAGGAGTGGAGTAATATTTAGCCAAACTAGAAAGAAAAACAAAAGGGATCAATATTATGTTATAATGTGAAAACATTTATACTATTACAACATATAAACCTTTATAATATTACAATAAACTTTTCTTTTTATTACAATATACTGTTTTATCCAATTATAGCATATGTTATAACATAGGGATATAACATAGTGTTACAACCCTATGTTATAACGTGATAATTCTTGTTATAAAATGTGTTATAATATGTTAAATAGTACGTTGTTATAACAAGTTACTACTTTCATGCTCTGAAGTGGCGAGTGGTTTGTTAGCGGCGCTGAAATGAGAGAATCCTGCTGTTACGTAACGTTTGACTTTCCCTCACATGGAACATATAACAGCCGTATCATGTTATTAAAGACATCATCTTTTGAAATGACCCCTTGTCTGTCTGATACGCACCATGATGCCACATCTTATCAGGACCTCAGGTCTTATCTGTCCTGTGATCAGGTATCGATAACACAAGCCTTATTTGTTTATTTGTTAAAAAAAGAGCAAAAGGTGCGGCTAATGTGTGCGCTATTTAATCTGTCTACACCCCAGCAACACCCCCTACGGCGGCGAAGCCTCACACACACACACACACACGTCTCCTTTGTGACAGGGGATTTCACTGAAGTCGACAACATGGCGGCCCGTCTTGAAGCTGGCATCACAAATACGGGACACCTGCTGTGTGATGAGCAGCTGAGAGCGCACCGAAAAGAAACAAACAAGAGCGGAGATATCTGTTTTCATATCAAACACTTAACAGACGGAAAAGCAGGAAGATTAAAGAGCTTTCCAACCCAAACCATGGACTTGGAGCGTGCTGGCAAACTTGCATCATTTTCCACCACAGATAAGACAGCAGAAGCTTTTTTTTTTCTGAAGTTATCCACCAGTCACTGCACAAAACTATTTACTCTGGAGGTTGGCACACTCAATTATGATAGAGGTCAGGATAAAACACAATGCTTCATTCCAAAACACAGATATCAACCAACATTTTCAACCGTCAATACTTTCCTACAAAGGCGGCGCCGCTTTCTGACGGTGTGTAATTTCGTCCTGACAGTCGCCGTCTTCCCTGCTGTTCCTCCACTCTTTGAGAGAGACCTGCAATTTCAACTGAGTGTCAAAACTTGGCAAAAAAAAAAAAACAAAAAAATCACAGAGAAGGGATGTCTGCTGCACATTCAGAGGCACAACCATCTTCTAATACCCAACAGAACGGGCGCGCTGTAATTTGTCAAGGCAGGAACGGCTCTTGTAAAACTTTCTCTGACATGGGAAATGGGAATATGAAACAGAGAGCGTTCATAAATATGCAATGGGTGTTCTTAGCACTGACATTGCCTCTGTTTTCCCGTACAGATGTGATGTCACTTCATATTTGATGCGGCTATATAAAGCATGATACCGACGAAGAGGAATATATGATAATATGGAGGACGGTGCAGCAGCGTGGAGGCTTCTGCAGGTCCTGCGCCTGGAGCCGAGCTGGAGATGATTAATTGATTTATCAGTTAATCAAAGCAGACATCACGCTTGAGCTTTAACCACATTAATCATATTTCATAAGTGCCGCACGATAACAAGATGACAGGATAATGTAGTCGCTGTTTTCCTGACCTGCCAACGTTCACGCGCATCAAAGCGCAGAGACACAAAATCAACAGAAGAACCAAAAAACAGAGAAGAGAAACCACATCCACAGCTGCCAACATCTGGGCTACCTCTGCTTCCTGTTGCACCACGCAGGGTTAAATGGTGGCGCATATCGTGCACACCCTTTGTGCTGTGATCTATACACAAACAGCTCATTAATGGCGGTGAAGCTGTTGTCCGATCGATTGGACCTGAGAAACCTCACCAACGCAGTGACGCTGCGTGTCTTCATTATTTATATGTGGCTACCTTTTGATCATTGTAGAGGCTGCATGCAGAGGCGCTCTTCATCCGATCGGCGTCTCTGACTCAAAGGCTCTTAACTCTCCACTGCAATGTGCAGGCACAAGCTCTCATGTTTGCTGCCAACGCATGAACATGCAGGAATATATCTGCCATCACAGGAAAGGAAAAGGTTAACGTACTGCCCGACCCTAGCAGTTGGTGCATGAAAGCTCCTGCTCTCTTGTAGATTTTTCCGTCTCATAGACATTCTGACAACTCGTTTAACCCCCGAAAGAAGACAACATATGGATCTGTGTGTGCTAATGACTTAAAATAAAGTTTGAGGAGAAACGATAAGATGTGAGGGCCCCAGGAAACAACTGGAGCGCTGACAGTTGCACCTCAACAAAATATGCATGGAGGACGTGTCTGAATTTCACACATTTAGATCCACCGTACATCACTGTGCAATGAGCCATTTTACCATTACTATGTAGAAACCATGAGCACAGTTTTCATTATCTGATTTTCTATTACTGACCAAAAAGAAGAGAAAGTAAGACAAAACTGAGAAAGAACACAGAGGCCATGGAGTCACAAACACCTTGAATCTGCAGAAACTTAACAAAGAATCTAGTTGTAGGTGTGTTTTTATTTATAATCACACAGCTATCCTGCACTTCCTGTGGCCAAAACACAAACTCTTGTATCTACATACATAATATAAACAACAGCTGTTCTGAGATGTAAACAGTGCCTGTTATATTCATAGAGAGTACATCACTATGGACAGAGCATCCATCGTGTCTTTCTAAAGAGCTGTCCGAGTCTCTGACCCAGCCCCCCCCCCCAGTGTGGCCATGGTGGGAACTGCAGTTTTGACACTTAACTTTGGCTTTGTTCTTCAGCCCTGGAGGATGCTACTTGCTTATATCCAGTGAACTGTCAAATAAATGGTTAAAAAAAATGCAGCTGTTGCAAATTCACACAGCTATACTGCGGTACACCCTTTAAAGCTTACTGTAGGAGCTCGAGAGTCCATGAATTCACAATCAAAGAGCTCCTCACTGCCACACTGGCAGGTTGGAGTTTAACAAAAACAATCATATTGATCTGTGTAAATTGTTCAAATTTGTAAATCTTTTAGTCTCTAAAGACACAGAAACAGATTCAGAAGCTGTTAAAGAGAAGTTTGTGAGGCTCAGGGGTTAAAGGTCGGAGCTGCTGGGCTTTACTGTAACCATCTGTCTGCAGCTTAAGCTCAATCACAGAAGTCTGAAGTGAAGAGGAGAAAATGATCCGAGGTTACTGCGGAGGATTTTCAGTCCTCACGGTTAAAAATTGGAAGTGGATTCTGCTGTTTCTACTGGAGTGAGAAGTTCATTTCATGATTGATGAGCCAGGAAGGAGAAGGAGCCGACAGTAGGTGGATTGATGACCGGAGTATTGGCAGGATGAAGAACACAGCCCAGCATGTAGGAAGTGGACCATGGCCCGGAGCTGCGGGCCCCCCTTTTGAAGCTGTGCAGGGTTTGAATTTGATAACATCAGAGAGAGAATGTGAGCAGGAAGAGAGAGAAAGCAGATGAGAACTTCCTCCTCCTGCATCCACAGCCGCATCCAGGATTTAACGACTACAGAGGTCCAAAAGGTGAATGTGCTATGATGAAATATTGGATACAAACAAAGGGCATTAGTGCTGAATTACACTTTCCTTCTGATCTGTAGAGTAATAAGTCATAATTTTCATTTTAATTTTTATCACCTTTGAGGTTTTTTAAAAAAAAGGTACTATGGCATGCCAGTCCAGTCAAACAATAAATGAAAACAAATAAAGCTATCAAAATAACACTTAAATAAATAAATATGGCATTAACTATACAAATAAATCAATAACTATACCAATAAAAAAAAATGATGATTTTAATTTTCCTGATGGCACATTGATTGTGACACCTTTTGTTTTATTTCTAATATGCTAATAAAAGGATTTTTGGCACAATTTAAATAATCAATAATTAGAGCTCCAGTCATAAATAAACAAATATTTATAGTACAGCCTAACATCTGATGTTTTTAAATACATACATAAAACATCAAATCTGTTTAGAATATAAAATCATTTAGCACTTAGCTTGAAGTCTGGATCTTTCTTCACCTATTTTTTGGCCAACCTGGGCCTCCATACCGTAACACCTTGTATAGATGCTCATCTAAAATCTTGACCAAACTTTTTCTGATTGTGGCTCACTTAACCACATTTAAACCTCCACATTATTCAATGTGTTATAAAAATAATACGATGACTTTTATTATATGAATTTCAGAAAAAAATACCACAGTAGCTACTGCATGACTGCATCCTACAGAGGCTGTTGAACCAAATCAATTAAATCCATTAAGTATAACTGCAATTAAGCAATCTGTAAGAACAACACAATCCATCAACTCTCTGCTTAAATTAAAGAGGAGAGATTTACATTGTGCAAAATTAACTTAAAACTGGAGAACTTGAAATAGCTTCCAAGACCGTATTCTCCTAGAACAGCATTTTCATTCTCTTTCATGTGGAACAACCCTCCTCTCGGGTGGAAAATTGAAATTTTAACAGCAGCAAATCACTGTCTCTGCCATCCTCTGTTTTCCCCGCTCCCCTTCCTTGTCTGCTATAATACAGTAATTTGACAAAGCGGGATGCAGAGCATAAACAACACGGCCAAACTAGCAGATTTTTACTGCGAGAGGAGAAGTGAAATGCAAACCATAATACAAATCCAGTTATCAATACTGAGCCGCTGTAAAGGGCCCGCAGGGTCCATATTCCTCGACAACTTATTTAACTTGACAAATACGAGCGCGGTGATATTGACTCACACACAGAGCGGCCCCTGTGTGAGTGAAATATGAAGGATGGGAAGTGTCACACCTGAGCAGGAAATCAGCTAATCTGTCAGCCTGCTAATTTCACAGCAAGACACTGGGAGGAATTGTTGCATCCAAATAGGTGTCAGTAGAAATCAGCAACTTGTTATAGAATTATGGATGGTTTATGTCAAATCAAAGCAGAATGTGTCTGTTTGTGTCTATGTAATCTACAGTGGAGTCATTTTGTAAACCTAGCCAGACCGTTTTGTGGGCTGAATCTAAGGCCCTGTTCACACTGGAACTAAAGTCCAGAATCCAGATTTTAAGCTGGATACGTTCAGACCTATTTTCAAATCTGGCTATCACACACGCGTGTCCGCACTCAATCCGGCTTAATCCAGTTTGTTTGTTGTCCTCCAAACTACTAGGTGGCGCCTCGTAATATACAGAGTCCATTTAGGCAACTCAGGGCAAAGCTGTCGTCGTTCGACTCGGACACTGTCCCTGTGAACCGGAAGTATGACGTCACTAGCCGCATTTGCGTTCAGACCTGAGCCAGATGTAAGCCAATCCAGCTAGATCCACCTCCGAGACGTGATTTGAAATCAAACCGGCTATATCCAGATATGGCCCGAATCCTGCTCTAGCTGGATTGATTTTCCCAGTGTGAACGGGGTCTAAGCTAACAGTAAGTTGAAAATGAAAGTGAAAGGATGTGATGGTCCAACATGTCTTCACTCCATCCACCCTATCTTCCATTGTTCTTGATATTCTACCTCATCCAGTTAGTTTTGTGGTCGTCTGACCATAAACAACCTTCTTCTTCACAATCAAACTACGCACAAGTGAGACTGTCACCCAGAACTCGGCTCTACATTACATCCTAAGTGACATCTCAGCCCGATCTGGGGAAGGATGGAAATGGATTGATAACAACGGAAGACAGTCCGAAAACCTGATGATATAGGTGAAAGGACTATCTGTAAAGCTGGAGGAGATGTCAAAGGTTCTCCATGCACCTGCAAGGGATGAAGAGCACTGAGGCCAGACTGATCGCAGGTTGAAAAATTGTTTTTCCTTCCACCGTGTACAAATACCATGTTGAATGAATGTGTTGAATGTATGTATCGCAACTGCAAGCTAACTTTCAGGAGAGCGTGTGGCGGCGCCTTGCAGGGCAGCGGCCCGGAGGCTTGCTCCATTTCTTTACGCAATTTCCCCATTGTGGGACAAATAAAGGTTTTCGTAATGTACGCTGTATAAAGTCAGTGCTGCTGGAACTGATGTATAGCACTATGTCTAATACATCACAGACTATACAAACGTGGGAGACACAACTTAATATGGCCTCACTCTTGTGCAATGGACAGAGTGAGTACTTTTAGTTTAGTTGTCAGATTTTAGTCAGATCTCCTCTACAAGATGATGAAGAAATATAGCGACTGATAAACATTTAAATTCTGTAAAAGTCACATTTCTTATTTTTCTTATTTCTCACCTCAGATTTCTGGAAAAATCTGACTTTAAAGTCACATTTATTTGTGATTATTATCCTCTCTCATAGAGATCTGTCATCATGTTTTTGTGATTGCATCTGCTCCGTCCTCCTCACTGTAACCTTCTTCAAACAAGAACACCCTGAATAACAAGAAGCTTTCATAATCAGCATCCAACACTTATCCTGATGAGGTCATTAATTAAGCAAATTAATGCATTCATTATAAAATGTTTCAATGTCACACATGCATGTCTACACAGGAGCAGGAGAAGAAGTGCGTTTAGTGTAAAGAATAACAAGACTGAAGATGTAAATAAAAGCCGAAACCTCTCTCTCTGAGAATCTGTGCTCCTCTCATGTGTTGTTATGTTCGGCACACAGATGTTACCATGACGAAGCGCGCAGTCCCGGCTGCCACGTAGCATCACAGAGGGACATTAAACATGGATCACGTCCTCAAAGTAGGACACCTCCAGAACAACTCTCTATTTGAACCTCACTTTGCCTCTCTTCTTCTCACACTCTCTTGTTTTTTTCTTCTTCTTCTTCTTCTCCTTCTTATTTTGCGTGTACAGGAAGAATGGCCCCTGTTCATGAGCTGTTAATGGAGATCCTCATTAAGTTCTTGGATCAGTTTCCAGGAAAGAAAACCAAGAGCATAATAATAATAATAATAATTAGAGAAGATGAATGTAACACACACTCATGGTTCGTAGAGCTTCAGAGGTGATCGATGCTTCAACTCATTTCTGAAAGCTGCTAAAGGATTTCTACACTTACAATAAGCAGCACCACTGGGTAATGACTGGTCTACACTTCTACACAACAACTGATAAATTCATTCTTTTTATTGTACTTTGAGATAACTTTGTCTGAACACTCGATACATGAGCGACTTAAAGCTCTTTATAAGAATTGAACGGTCTGCATTTTAAAAGACTCACAGCGCTTTGCAGTACTTCACACACACACACAGTCACACACCAGTGGTGCAAACACTGGAAGCAATATGTTAAGTGTTAAGTGTCTTGCCCAAGGACACGAAAGCATGCAGGCAGGGCAGGGGATCAAACCACCGTCCTCATGGGTTTGTGGATAACTGCTCTACTTCCCGAGCCACAGCTGCCCGCCCCCCAATGAAAATCCTTTAGACTCAGTGACTTAGGTTTCTACCTTCCCTTTACTAATAGCTGCCTTCAGCTGCTGCTTGCATGTGGCTCTTTCTGTCATCAGACTCCGTTGGTGACTGACTCAGATTTTGTGTGGTGGTGTCCTTTAAGAGTTTTGCAGTATTTCAGAGTATAGATCTATACACTCCAGATCTATATTAATCCCATCATCAATAAAAAGCAGTGAGCCTGTTCCATTTAGGGCTGCAACAAAAGAGTATTTTGGTACTCGGATACTCGCCGATTATTTTTGCGATTATTCGAGTACTCGGATCACGCGTAAATGTCATAGTTGGGTTGCTTCAGTCCATGACCGCCTCCACACCCAACACCAAAAGTGTGTAAGTGCGTGTGTCCGACCTGCAAACTGCTCGCCCGCGTTTCGAACCCAGGACCTCTTGCGCCCAAAACACTGATCATCCCACTGCGCCATGAGAGAATCATTCTCAGTGATGTCACTAATGAGTCATGGAATACTAAATTAGTTGTTGATGCATTTTGTCCTCGAATATTACTCGAGTAATCGTTGCAGCCCTACTTCCATTGGCAGACATTACACTACTTTAACAACAACAACAACAAAGCTCTTCCAACATGGCTGCACCCATATATCGTCCATCTTTATATACAGTCTGAGCTGGTCATAATGTTATGGCTGATCTCAGGTGGATTTGGACCCCTGCAGCCTTGTTCCATTGACAAATGTGTATTAAACACAGTTTAGCATCCGACTGCAGGCCCTAATCCTGAGGGCGTAATGTCAGCGCACACAGATTATGTCTCCGTTTCACTGAAGTGTCACCTCATCAACCTCTGCCCTCCTGTTTACTTATCAGGGAGGATGATAGAGCTGACTGACAACGCACAGGCAGTCCCACGTATGGCGGCTGAGAATGAAGCGGTCTGGTTCATCATTTCGGCTGTGCCCTTAAACGTATAATCTGACTTCCTTGATTTTTTTTTTCTCTCCGCTCACAGTTCAGATGAAGCCTCTGAATCCCAGCCCGGCTTCAAAGCTCTGAACAGCCTGGCCTCTTGAGATAGGTTACTGTTTCACACCGCGTTGGATACTATGTCACACCCCCCCCCCTTCCCCCCCTTCCCCCCCTTCCCCCCGGCAAGCCTGGGAATGCGTTTCCGTTGTGCTTGTTTAACCATGCTAAATCATGTTCCACTCTTGGGGTGTGTTGACATTTCAGTAATTAACCCATTTCCCCTCTCTTTCTATTTGCGGCCCACCGTACTATCACAATCATGTTACACTGCTTTCAGTCAGCTCGACACACACCGGGAGGCCCAGAGGAGCTTTTAAATTTCCAGGAGGAGACACAAAAATACAAAATATTCATCATATATTTTCTAAAAATCTGTGAGGTAATTTCCTTGAATATTCTGTAATATTTATAAACACAGATTATGGCGGAAACAAGTGTACAAACACACTGATGTTATGACTGACTGAGAGCATATTAATAAGGATTTATTTCCGCCACAGATGTCGCACGCTGTTTCCTGACCCACAAAGGCTCAATGGTCAGACACTGAATATAAATTGCATATATACCTAAGCTCTTTATATGTATCCAAAGGCCAGTGTTATAGATGCTGTACAACATGCATCATCTGTAGCTGCTGGAATCCTGTCTAAATGGCTGCCTGTCGCTGCCCGGTGGACCACGAGACATGCACGGCCCTGGCTGGAACATGTTGCATCGCTAACGCTAAACCTCATCTCCTACCAGATGACTGTTAGAGGTGCACCTTCTCTAAATATTTGTTAAGATTTTTTTCTTCCTGTTAAATGAGACATGAGGAATCAGCATTTTTTTCTGACTTGTAGATTTTACATGAACTTGTTCACACAACCACTGGAGGCCACTAATATAGACTGTAAATGAAGATGGCTCCTGATGCCACCCTCTCGGCACCACCATGCTGTCAGCGCTAAATATAGGCAATATAATATATAATCTAGGCCATAAAGCTGGACA
This sequence comes from Parambassis ranga, assembly GCF_900634625.1. Taxonomy (NCBI): domain Eukaryota; kingdom Metazoa; phylum Chordata; class Actinopteri; family Ambassidae; genus Parambassis; species Parambassis ranga. Next base: position 2,625,855 of record NC_041034.1, on the reverse strand, counting down.
TTTTAACATGGATGTTTATGGAAATGGACTCACTTTTGGTGACAGCCCTCAAGTGGCCATTTGAGGAACTGCATCTTTTCACATTTCTGTCACGAGGCTAGTGCACCTCTGTGCAGAGGGTGGAAGCTCCCCTGACTGTTAGAAGTGAAAAAACTTGTATGTTTCCTAACACATCTAAATCGGGGGTTAATGGCTACTCACCGCAACGACTTAATAATTTTTCATGGTGTCACAGGAGTTTTTTTTTTCATAACTCCAAAGCAGCAAATGGTTTCAGCTACCTGCCTTGTCAGCCAGTCAGTAAATTGGCTGTTTTAGGTGAGTGAATCCTGAGGGGGAAGCAGTCATTTTAAAACAAAGCCGCTCTGTGGCGTCACATGGGCCACATTTAAAAAGCACTGACATTTTAAAATAACTGTCCCTGTTTTCTTTTGTCTGCTCTGTTGGCTTGATCACAGCTCAATTTTTATTCTGCATGCTGTGAAGTACTTCAAACTGGATTTAAATGAGATGCAAATGTATTCCAAATGTGACATTACAGCCACATTACAAAACATTAAGGATACATCTGTAGAAGTGTTAAATAATACAGCGTGCTTACTCAATGTTTTCTATGCAAATTTAGCATAAATGCAGCATAGGTCAGCAGGCATAAGCTTCTAAACAACATACATGGTCATTAGGAGGAACTGTCCTGACAGTTTGTGGTGCTTCCATGTTGGCATTTGTGCACAGCCAGCATTACAAATCAGTCATAATGCAATGAGTGGTAGCCTGTTCAACAGAGCTAAGCTAAGCTAACTGAACTGAAGCTCAAACATGAGTATGTTTGTGTAAAACTGTTTTTGTACCAGGCTGTGAACGTGTTGATTTCTGCTCTAAAGTCAAAATTCTAACATAGGAGGTGATTTTGGGAGCCAGCCCTCAAGTGGCCACTCAGGGAACTGCACTTCAAAATCCATGAGGCTTCTTTTTGCATTAAATGTCGCCTGTGAAGCTACAAGTAGCATTTATTGTCATAAAAAGACCAGTAGTTAGCAAACGTAGTTAGCTGTGACCCTTTTTTTTAATCATAATGTTATAAAAGCAAACACGTGCACATGCTCAGTACTGATGTCTGCCTGGATTTGGCATGCAAAAAAAAGCAAGCTTAGTAAACAACAGACATTTCAATTGATATTCCTCCACTGCTGTTGTTTTTCTGGCAAAGATAGACTGCTTATTAAAATAAATAAAAAAAAAACAAATCACACTTTCTCCCGGCAGTCAATCATCTCCTCTGTCTTATATCCTACAGCGATCGGAGAAAAACAGACCGACCACACTGTCAGCCGAGGCCAGCAGACATTTTCCTGTGTATTCCCGTCACTGCTTTTCCTCCCACAAACAAAATTAAACTGAGATTGAGAAAAAAGACAGTGAGTTTTATTTTTTTTTTTTTGGAGGCAAGCTCAGCACCCAAAACAACCGAACAGAAGAAAAAGGGAGTAAGCTGATTTGTCTCAAGATTACGAGTGAGATTTGTATCAGTGAGTTCCATCACTCTCCAGACTGCTGACCTTAATACCAAAAAAAAAATCACTGAGGAGGGCAGGGCTTGGAGCGATGACGCCTCCGAGTTCACTTTTGAAACGTGCGAGAGCCCTATTGAAATGCAAGGAATTATTATTTTTTTTTTTATTATTTGCATCTGGCCAGCAGGATCCGGAGTGATATGCGAGGAGAGCGAGCAGTGAAACGCAGCACTTACAGCTGTGTTGCCAGTCTAAGAAGCACAAGTCGAAGCGAGACAGCCCAGAAGCATTTTTAAATTATGACTGTCACCCCTAAACACAGCTCAAAGCGAGCAGCGAGAGGTTGTCGTCATGGGGCTTACTCCTGCTGTCAGTGAAGAGTGGGAGTTGTTCTTAGAAAATGTTCTTTTACATGATTTATGGCATGCACATTTCCACACAGAGGAGAAAACAGCCTGATTATTACCGCCTCTGTTGATGACACTAACACTTCACATCAAGTCAGACCTACTTATTACATTCACATTTTATGTTTTATTTTAAGTTATTAATCTGTGGGGTTTTTATGAGAAGCATAACTTTCATTAAAATTCATCCTGTGCCCTCCAACACACCTGACAAAATATATTTTGGAGGTAAGAAACTGGAGTTAATGGAAAAAAAATGTTTCTGTATTTTTTCTGTTTTAGCAAGACAAACAAGGAATTCTGGACGTTTTTGCTCTTTTTTCATTTTTAGGTGCAAATTTTCCACAGAAATTTTTTAATCATCTTGTCTCTGATGGATGACCCATCCGTCAGTCACTGTCTATCACTGACTGCATCCAACTAATCAGATTGAAGAATCCCAGAAGAGTAAACTCCTTGTTAAAGCTAACATTAGCACTTCAGATGAGCACAAGAGAAAATTTAAAAAAGTTGATTGGTCGCTCAAACACAAACACATCCATCAGTACTTCCTCACAGGAAGCTGATTGGTCAGCTACAAACTCCCATTTAGAAGCCTCACAAGCTGAGTTCGCCCTAAACACAAGTTCTTACAACCATTATAGATTATTTTACATGTCGTGTTGCTAGGTGACAGGAGGCATTTTCCACAGATCAGACCAATTAATTCAACAACAGCTGGTGAAGGCCTTGTCGTCTGTGAAGGACACACCTGTAGACGGCGTCTTTAAACGTTTTTAAAAACGTGTCGTTTTTCACTTGCATCCTCTCATCGAGAATTCCCTTGAACAGCAACCAAATGCAAATGTGAACACTTGAAATCAGCGCCAGACTTTTTATCTTCTTAATTTGTCATGAAATGACGGAGGAACCAGGCCACAGCTGGCCATGAAAGTGCTCATCACTCCCTTGTCCAAGTACTTCTCAGCCTGAAAGGGAGAGGAAGATGGCTCTCGTTCCTTATATGATTCTATGCATCATATATTTGTTAAACCACTTAAATTAAAGGCAGAAAAATAGTTTCATTTCAAATCCACTGCAGTGCCGACCAGTGTTAATTTTGTTGACGAATCATTTTCGTCATAGTTTTCGTTAACGACCTTTTTTTGCTGATAAAAATGAGACGATAACTAAATAAAAACTAACGCACGGTGCCAAAAACGAAGACGAAATGTATCGACACTTTCGTCAACGAATAAAAATGAGACGAAATTATTGATGGAGACGAGATCCAATCAGAGCAGATTTTGTTTGTGGATGGGAGGGACGAATCAGGAGACGGCGGCAGAGAGCCAATCAGAAGTGGTCTCTCTGTGTACGGACGTTACCCAGTGATGCTGGAAGAAGGCGTACTCATGCATGGTAACACAACACAGGAGAAGAACAGACACACGGACACGTTTGATGTCAAGACAAACAAGACGGTTTGCAAACCGTGTGGAGCGACTATCAGCGGTAAAAACACAACAAACCTGAAGCGACGTTTGCAGACGAGTCATCTTAACTTCCGCTCAAAGATACACGTGACAAAATCTATAAATGAAGACACCGCTGCTGATGGTTTTACAGCATGCGACCTGTTTCTAAGTTGTCACTGAAGTGTTTTGCTGTAGTTATGGAGGATTCATGAAGAAGGTCATGACTGAACAGTGTATTCAGGGAGAGCAGCTCACTGTTCACTGGTGCTTTTGTGAAAAGATCATAGCAATAAAATAAAGAGGTGTTTGTTTCAAATTACACAAGTTAAAGCTGTGCCTGTTTTATTGCACTTCAAACCTTAATTATTTCATGAAAAAATATATATCATAGAATTTTAGTCGACTATATCCACGGCAGATTTAGTCGACTAACATTCTTTGATATTTAGTCGACTAAAACTAGACTAAAAGTTAAAAAAATGTTGATGACTAAAATGTGACTAAAATCAAATGACATTTTAGTCACAAGACTAAAATAAAAACTAAATCAAAAATTGCTGCCAAAATTAACACTGGTGCCGACAAAATAATATTAATAAAAATATGTACGCTGGCATTATATTTCCTTCAGGTGTTAGCAGATAGCTAGCCTGTTTGCTAACATACTCACTATAAGGACAATGTGACATGCCAGGCATAGTGCTTTTAGCTTGTTCTGCTGCCCCTATGTGGCCAAAATTATACAAACAGAGCTTTAACTATCACATGGAATTACAAGCAGCGCCTGGTCTTTACACAACAACAGTAGAAAGATACAAATGATCCAAACACGTGCAGAATTCTTCACAGTTCAGCATTTGTTGCATGTTAGTCAATGATAGCTAGTTAGTTGTGGTACTAAGAGCAAAATTTTTTGTTTTTCACAGAACGTTTTTATTGCAAAAACCTCATTTTTTATGATTTTTTTAAATGAAATGTGTTTTTAATTTTGGCTACAAGTGTGAGTACAAGCAGACGACGCGTGTGATCGTTCAGTGTTAACATAATCCATCTTAAAACACTCTGATATTGTCAGAGGGCATCAGCGATAATTCCTGAGCAAATGGAGTTGACAAACCAAGATGGCTGCCTCCTGGTTTTTGTGTGGTTTGGCAGCAGGCTGGGAGTTCATCCCAGGCCCCACATGGCGCAGATGTGTTTAAACATCTTGCGTTTAATTTTGTTGTTTTGTGGCCAGAAGAATTCACAGAGGTGGCTGGAGAAGGGATATCTATACAGAACAACATGTTTTCTCCCAGTATTGTTTATTTAAAAGAACGCTCTGTGCTTTTGAGGGAAGGAATACACTGTGAGGAGGAGGCCCGGTGCCAAAGTTAATGATAGAAAAAAAAAACAGAGGCAGAGAAACATTATGACTCCATCTTAGCATCACACTGTCCTGAGAGAGGGAGAGACTTCTTGTTTTCTAATTGTGCAGGGATTAAACAGCAGCCATCATATGAGAAGACTGTGGGAGAATATAAGAAGTAGCTTAAGTGGGTGAATGACTGAGCGAGCAAGTGAGTGCACTGGAGAGAGAGAGAGAGAGAGATGGGGGGGGTGCAATAAATCTAGGACAGGCACTGACTGCAGGGTGAGGGGTGGGAGGGATGGTGAGGTAGAGAGGATTCCAAAGAGAGAGAGAGAGAGAGAGAGAGAGAGGGGAGAGCCGCAGACTCCTGATGGTGAGGTGGGGATTTGATCAGAGTGGCAGGAGGAGCTCACTCACTTTAAACCACCGCTGCAAGATTACCAGATGTACGTTTGCCTTCTGTTCCACATCCCCGCCGAACGTTGGCCACTGATTCAAAAAGATACAATATCTGTCCTATTGTGTTGATGCCTGTTTTTTTTTCTGTGGGAATCAGGAGAGTATTTTACTGCTGCCTCTTCATGCTGCAAAGCCAACAAAACCATTCTGTAGGATGAAAGGAAGAGGACTGCAGTGTCAGTCTCTAAGGCCCACCCTCACAAAACTCAAATGTGAAGGAGTTTTGTTAAGAAAATGGTTCAGAATATAAAGAGTCACTCACCGACGGCTGCTGTGGAGGTGCTTCTTCAGTACAGTCTAACTAACCACATGTTTTTTTATTACTTCCTCTTTCATCAGACACTTCCTGATGTGCTTCTCCATCGGATCAGACACTTGTTAAGGTAAGATCAGTGTGTCTGGATCAAACAGAAACATCTGGGGCTGAGCAATCAAACCCATGCCTGCCTGCAGTTCACCAAGTGTCCACTTGAGGGCTTGCTCCAAAATGGAATCAACCCCAACAGACCTCCATGTTAAAATGTCCAACCTCACAGCAGACACAAACATGTTTCCAGCCTGGCACAAAAACAGTGTTGGTCTCTATTCATAATCAATAGATAATCAATCGATAATCAATAGATTGTCTCTGTTGTTTTTCATAAAATTCACTCACTTTTAATTTTACTAAAACTTTTCTGAAATTAAAGGCATTATTACTTAAGGAGGTACCTCACACTGCCAGCTTTCTTCTTCTATGACTGCCTACCAACCACTCCGTATCTTTGCCTGTATTTGGATTAATCAGGAGATGACGAGAGGTGATGCTGCCAACACGGTGGTGATGAAGGACTATGAAAATAGCTAAAAAAACACAGCTTTGAGTCAAAAGTTGTTTTATAAACTCCCGAACACTGCAGCAACCGCACCACAAAGCAACACACAACACACGCTAATGCTAACAAAGTAGCAGCGGGTTTTAGAATCAACCGCTTCATGTGGCAGCAGGTGTGAAGGTGAGGACCATGTGCTTACAGATGGTTGCAAGGACAACCAGCTGATGACAGCCATCATCTTGAAGTCACGCCTGTATTCGAGATCGAGACGTGTGAGCTCACAGTGAGCTACGACCAAGCAGAAGCGTTTCTGCCATCGTGTTCTTGAGATACTGCTTGTGCTGCCCCCATGTGGCCAAAACAATCAATAACCAGGTCCCCTATATTTCCATGTACACAGGCTCACTTTAACAGAGTGACTGCATTAGACTCCATGGCAGGCAATTAGAAGAGATCCCACATCTTACAGTGAATCAACTCCTGCTTCAAGGCGTCCGGTGTTCAGCAGTCTTGGCTTGAGCACAGTTTGTTTGCTCGTCTTAATGTCTGTCCAGTTAATTTAACTGTAGCAGTGGAAACCTAGCTGAGCAGAGGCCTAATTAATGCTTTGGCTCCACCTGGACGGCCTGCAGAGAGAGAGAGAGAGAGAGAGAGAGGAAAAGTGCTTCCTGAAAGTCAGCAGTCCATCACAGGGCAGTCGTGCTTATATCCTCACACTTTAGTCCTTCTTGTGGCCAACGGCGCCCTCACTGGGCCCATCTCTGAGGGGGACGAGTCTGCCTACAGATGGGAGACAGACCGTCTGCTGACGTGGTGTGACTGCAACAACCTGGAGCTCAGTGCTGTGCAGCGCGTGGAGATGGTTGTAGACTTCAGGAGGTCTGCAGTTCTAAAAACCACCATCACCAAAAAGGCCCAACAGATGATGTTCTCCTGGCAGCAGACGGAAAACTTCAACCTGCTAAAGACAATGATGGTGCACTTCTCCACCTCCATCAACCATCCTGACCTCCACCATCACAGTTTGACGTCATTCGCTCTGCTGAGACTTGGTGCCCCGCTCTGCAGGATCAGGCACACAGGAAAGATCGCACTAATCCCTCTCATCCTGGACACAGACTCTGTGAGTCCACCAGGACCGACAGCTCACACCAGAACCACAGTTTCTGCCCCACTGATTCAAAAAGAGAAACACTGAGAAGTCAAATCAAAATATCCTGCACACCTTTTCTTTTTAATTTGTCTCCTGAGCAGGTTATTTTAAAGGGTTATGACCGATCAATTACAATCTCCATCTCCTCCCCGCCCTGTAAATGGTGGCGCCGCAGCATTTATTTTAATGAATTATGAAGTTTGAAGCTTCCTCGGGGACCTCAGATGATACCTTTCTAATTAAAACACCTGATTGAACGGAGACCGCCCAGGTGATTGCGGCTTTAATTGAAACGGCGTCTTGAGAGTGAATATAATTTAATCTACATGCTGTTATTACAATTTATACTGAAGGCACCAATTATTGCAATTAATCAGCGTATTTTTTTTTTTTTTTTTAAATGAAGAATTTAAGCTCAGGATATTCCGAGGCTGATAAAAGCACACCGAGCTGCTTCCACCCTCCAGGTCCAAGGAACAACTGGGTTAACCGACACAACAAACGCAGATGCGTCCAATAATTATGTCTTAAGAAGCGCTTCACTGAGGAGGCTGCAGCCGGCCAACTGTTAAGGCACTTCTGAACCGGAGCCATGTAGAACACAGATTATCCGCCTGTTAATTACCAGATGCTCCACTGGTTACATGACGGATAAGTCTGCGATTATATAAGTGTGTGTGTGTGTGTGTGTGAGCATCCAAAATGTTTTGGAAGAGTTTGAAAAAAGAAAATGAGCTTCACCGATCAGCTAACAGGACGACCAGTGAATGAACTGCAGGGAAAACGTTTGTTCAGAAGCTCGTTCGTTCCAATTTAAGCCAAAAAAACTCTGATAATTTGAACGTTTTTAAAATAAAAATGAGCTAAACCTCCAGCTAAATATTCAGCACTCAGCCAGGCAACACAAGGGAGATGCAACAGAGCCACAAAGAGACAGAACACAAACACAAACTGACACCGCAACGACGCCAAATAACATCCACCATCACCCCACAGCAGAGAAGTTGTGAGCCATGTTGATACTCCTTGCTCCACAGCAGAAAAAAAAAATCACAAAAGCTCTACAGCTGTAAGACTGTGACTGCAAAACGCTTCATTTTTATTTTTTATATATATATTTTTTTTTATGAAGCTCGTTTACCAGAGGGCAGGGGTTTGACTCCCATTTGGGATCATTATTTTTTGCACTCTTTAAAGCTTTACGCCACTCTAGTACGCCGCTTTAGTTTTTTTGGGACTGCTTTGCTGCTTTTTTTGTTGTTTTTTTTGTTTTTTTCTTAAATTGCCAAACATATACAGCTCATTCTGCCAAGATGCTGGATAAACCAAGAACTGGCAGGTCCCTGAATGCACCATGTTCAGTTGGAAAATACAATAAAAAATAAAATAATCATGTCAAAATGACTTTGTCCGTTTCTCAATTTTAAATAAACAGAAAAATATTTTTAAAAAACAAATCATGAAAAAAGCAGGTTTGATCGACTCACTTGTGACCAGCAGCTGTGACAAAACATCTTTAATCTGCAAGCTTTAATAAACCAAATCTAAAACTCTAATCATGATTTAAACTTTTAAAAAAAAATAGTAAAAAGTGAAAGAATCAAGATTCTTTAACCAACACTAAATTCAGCCCTCAGCAGCAAAACTGCGAAGCCATGAAGGACATCTGTGTGACCTACAGTCAGGAACACCTGTGGCCACCTGAAAGAGTTTTTACACATGGATTCCATTATTTTTAAATTTAAAAAGAAATAATATTTAATCATTTCTGCCTCTCTGACTGCATAGATGTGTGAGCTCTCTGTCCTCACTGTGCTGTTTCCACAGAAGGATGACTGAAAAAGAAAATAAAGCAGCAGACTGAGCGGCTTGTTGAAAAGTGCCGCCTCAGTAAAGCCGAGCCGAGCTCCCCTCTGAGACTCCACAGCGACAGCCCGACTCCCTCTCTGTGGAGTTTTGGTCGTCATATATATTGAAGAGCAAAAAATATTTGCTTTGTGAAAAATAAAATATTAACGACAACATAAACTAACAAAAAAAGTAATCTGAAGTTTTTGTGGACTTTTCAGTGCGACTCTTTACGTCCTGAAGAGTTTGGTTCTGTCTTCAAACACTGCACGATTAATCAAGAGAGGTCCACAAAGCTTCTCCATTTCCTCCACACACGGCCTGACATGCCGCACGTCAATTTGGTCCATGTTACACTTCCTGTTCACGCCAGGATCAATTATTTTGACGGACTTCTTGATGGTAAGGCAGCCTCCTGTAAATTTGAAGCAGTGGAGCCAAAAAAAGACCAGACAAAGTGTCACGGTTTTTACTTTTTACTACTACAAATTCAAAACGAGGCTGAAAAGCATCTCAGAACGTCAAATTCTGCAACAGCGGTGTACACACTGTGTACTCTAATACCTACTTATGATGGATTAGGAGCCAGCTGGTGGCAGCGTGGATCAGCCTGACAGCACGCAGAGTCATCGTCCCGCCTTCCCCCACATTCATGCAAGGAACTGAGTCTGCACTCATTCCTCATCACAAACTTCAAACTGGTTATTTGTGAGTTTCTGAAAACATCTACAGTAACTGTGATGTTTCTTCAAGAAATTCAAAATTTTCCAAAAAAACCAAATCCACGAAACTAAAGATTTAGCACTAAAAAAACACCAACAAACAAAAAATACAACCAAGAAGCTGGGGATGTGCCAATCAGGTTTTTTTGCCCTGGAGTCCGAGGAATTTGATCTTAAGTATCTGCCGATACCGAGTCCCGATCCGAAACTTTTTGGGTTCTCTACAAAGGCAAATGGCAGGTCACTCATTGGTCTTATTTGTGCCATCTTGGCTGTGCTGCCCTGTGCCTTCGCCTTCGTCACGGGGCATATGCTAAAATAAATCCTGCGCACCACCATTATGCTGGATTACCGTAATCTAACCCTAACCCTAATGTTGACAGCCCTAATACACATATATATATATATATCCGAGTCCTGACCAGGAGGTAACGTCCGATCATGATCGAGTCTGAAACCACGTAATCGGGCCCGATTTCCTATCACATGACCGGATCGGGACGTCCCTACAAGAAGCCATGATTGTCTTGCGTGTGGCCTGCCGCCATGTTACACATCATACATTCATTTGTCTTTATTTGCATCCTTTAATAGTACTTCATAATCTAATAGTACTTCACAACAGCACTTATGAGCCATGACTGACTCGTGTGCAATCAGTAAAACTTCTGCAGGTTTTCTACAGTTATTGTGCATAAACACAGGTGAAAAAAAATCAGGTTTGTACATGCTGTAAAAATGAAAAACTAGTGAAATATGAGCTCTAACTTGATTTTTTTTCACTGCACCTGGAGGCAAAATAATGTTTAATTTCTGTTTTTTAATTTCTTTTATTTTGCACAGAGACTTGTGTGACTTCTCTTTACTTGCAGCCCTCGCCGTTTCCATACTTCATGTTGCAGTGAGAGAATATGAATGTGTGTAAATGAGCAAAACTCATCATTTAAAGAGGAGGACATGTTGAGTATGTCTGCCCACAACTGGCAACGTTTTCTTTTGGAGGAAATGAATCACAATAATTAGCAGTTAATTACGATGAACAGCGTCTTTCTGGATGGTGAAGTGATGGAAATTTGCACTTAAATGGACTCATTATCAAAGCGGCTCTGACAAACCCGACCACCAAATCAACACAAAACGGTAAAAAAAAAGAAAAAAAAAAAGAAATCAGGAGTGAAGCTGAGGAGACTCAAACACCTCCATCAGCTCCAGCCCTCTACATCCTGCATGACTTTCCGCTGATGTTCAGCTGCATTGCACTGAAATCAGCTCTTCTGGAGGAAAACACTCTGACAGACGAAACAAACAATGCTGTTCAATAACAGAGCAAATCATCCACGATGCTTAAAGAGGCTCTGAGGCTGCAGCTTCCAAACAAACAGAAAAATAAATCTTTTTTTCTGCTTATGTATCCTGCAATGTACAAAAAGTCTCAGCCACATAAGCTGTGCCTTGTTGTTTTTAGGACACTCTGTATTTGCCTTATTCATCAAGAAATAAACGTGATTTAAACACAGCTGCACCGCCACGACGTGAGCCGCCTGTTCCACCACATCACAGCTGTGCACTGAGATTTACATAGCTACAATGAACTCATCGTTACATCAAAGCTACAGAGTGTCTTGTGGTGTTCCCCAGGGTTCTACTGTCGGTCCCACACATTTTCACCTTTACATGCTATCGCTTAGCAACCTCGTCATGAGGAATAAAGCTCAGCACTGATGAGGTCCATGTCTTCTCAGGACCTTCAAGGCCGACTGACACCTGTTTAAACTGTATTTAAGATCAATTAATGAGATGACCTGAGCTTTGTGACACTGCACGTTAGAAGGCGGTACACCGTGGTCTCAAAGGGATGGATGGAAGAATCAATAATGTAGCCTTTAAACAAGCGTTTATCTACAGGAATATATGAAGTGGTCGATGTAATCATCTTTTGCAGACAGCATGAGAAGACAAAGAGAATAGTGTCATACTGAATAACTATGCACCTATGTAAGCATGTAGGTCATACGGAGTTGGTGTAAGGGGGTCACAGACTGAGACATTGTGTTATTCGTCATTCGATTCTGACAGATCCTGTGTCCGCACCAAGCAGTAACCTTGAGTGGGGCTCAGACTTGAAGCCAATGTGGAAGTCTTAAAACTCGTCATTCCCGCCGCAGCCTCTAGGGGCGGAGTTGGCAGACTGTGACACAGCCAACAAAGCGTCGGTCGAAACCTCCCACCAAGCCTCACAACAGCTCTGCAGAAACAAACGGGTGAAGTCACAGAAGCTTCGTCCATAGTTTTTACTGTCAATGGTCCGTACCAGTAGTAATTGATGAAGTTATCACTGTTGTGCCATGTGTGGAATGTGCATATTGATCTCCCCCTCTAACTGTGTGGAGGCGTTCAAAGGACCCTGATGCTGCTGCTAAGCAGGCTGCATGACTCTACAACTTTTGCACAATACAAGGCCCAGACAGCAAAAATCCAGCCATACCTGCACAGCAACAGACCAGTGTCCACTTTATCCTGTCAAATTCTCCTCAGAATTTAGACTTTTTATTTATCTGGAACTGATCGACTAATTTAGTTATGGTAGGTCATAACAGATATTTTACTTATACTAGCCTAAAAACAATCAAACTTTAAACAATGCCAGGAACATATCACTGGAAGCATAGCAGCACCAGCAGCGACTGACAGCAGCCTGGACAAGGGACCCATTTCTGATTCCAACGTCCTCGTAGGAATGTGAGTTTGAATATTACGGCGTCATGGAAAGCCCTTAAAGCCGGCACTTGATGAATCTCATCACTAAGAATTATGAGACCTGTGGGAGGTAATTAAAGCTGGCAGCCACAAATCCAGGTGCTCCAATTAGAAGCTAATAAACATAATAAGATCATTTAAAGTTGAGTGCATGTATGGAGCAGACACCTCAGATTGTCTGCAGACATCACTCATCAATTTGTTTCCTGTTTTATGCAGATTTAGAAATGTACATGTAATTTTAGGGGGATCGTGGAAGGTAGGCATAATCTGTAAACATGTCGTATATTTTTATAACAATTGATGATATATGACAACCTGCCACCACTCATCCTGCAGGAGCTGCGCGTCCCTGCTGGTGACACCCGCCATGACGCCCTGAGGGAGAAGGTTCACAGCAAAGTCACGTCCCGGCGCCGCGCTGCTGGCGTGCGGCCCCATCTGGAAACATCAGCCTGCGTTAAGCATGCACTCGAATACACAAACGCTCTTTTGTGCAAAGGCATCGCCAAACAGCAGATGAAGCGGGCGCCGCGCCGGGAGAGACAACCTCTCCACATCTGCGCACCGAACGGAAGGCCCTGATGTGAGGCTTAAATTAAAACTATTTAAAATTCATGACATTTTACTTAGTAATACTATGAGTGTTGGTCACTGATGTGGTGAAATGACGCAACAGCGCCCCCTCCAAATGTCACCTGTTTCACTTACAAAAAAAAGTCTCTTGGGTCCAAACTAAAAGTCAGCAGGAAGGCTGCCATTTTGGGTCAAAGGTGAGATTTTGTCCCTTGTGTTGCCATTTCCTCTTGTTGCATTTGATTAAAGAGATGTCATGATCTGCATCCGCTTTTACCAATCTGCTAAAAGTGTTCATCACGCCATGTGGCCACAGTTCAAATTCAGCCCATGTAAAAAAGTAGCATTTTGGTGCTTCAGTGAATGGACTCCTACTCGCCAATAAGGAAATTACTTGTAGTACTTCTTATGACCACAAGATGGAGTATAACCGCTTGTCAGATCCATTGCTGTATGTTGTGAGAAGAAAATGAGAAGATGATGCTGTCCTGTGCAGGTGACCTCCTGTTCCCACTAGGTGGAGCTGTGACTGCAACTAATCAGAAGTCGTCAATGTCGTAAAGTTGGTCTGAGAACAGCTGATAAAGTCTCAAGAAGTTTGTCTGAAGTCTGACAAGTGGAGGAAGGCCACCATTTTCACAAAACTGCCAATTTTGCACACGTAGCCATAGCACCACCTACTGGTAACAGGAAACGTCATCCTTCTTGTCACATGACATGGGCGTGGCATATAATTCCTGTGCTAGCTAACGGTGTAGTGTCAGCTGTGACAATGAGAACTGATCCAAACAACAAAATATCTCAGCGTGCTGAATCTGGTCAGTGGCGAGGAGGTAAAACACTCGCCCACTACCGCTGATTCAGAGCTTGGCAGCTGCATCTCCGGCTTGGCAACATGGTTAAAAAAGCACATGGCAGCGAGCGCTCCTCATTCGTCTCCAACGTCTGCTCACATCTTATCCCCACGTAGGACACAGGAGAGAGGATGTGATGCGAGGAGAGAGGGGGGGAAATCGAGGAAAGTGAGCCGAGGTTTCTGATGACGGCGGCACAGAGGGATTACAGACTTTCACAAAGAACGGCCCTTGCTCTATTCTCCTCCTGGCAACCTCCTCCCTCTCTCTCTCTCTCTCTGAACAGCAATAAGGGAACTGAGACATCCTCCGTGATGGCAGACTGCGATGCTTTCCAGGTTAGGATGTGAGGTAAGGTAATGAGAAGCAGCCGGCGTCTGTGGGTGGGAAACCGGAGACTAGGGAGCGCTTTCCTTGGATCCCTGGATAACAGGGGAGGTACGAGTCTGATTGTAAAACCAGAGCGTATGACCAGCTGAATTAGAGGATGTAAGATCTCAGAGGTTTGAAGAAACATCTGTGCAAAAACAGAAGCAAATACAAACCTGAGTGCTCTATAAATACATTTCAATGCATTAAATAGGACACTGCATACATGCAGTCCAGGCCCTGGGGCTGTGGGACAACCTGCCCAAGGAAAGGACGCCAGATGAGTCAGTTACATGTTTTCCAAAAGTTCATCTCTGCTCGTTTCTTTCTCCATCCATCCATCCATATTATCCTGCTTATTCGAGGTCAGGTTGTGATGGCAGCAGCCTAACCAGGGAAACCCAGACTCCCCTCTCCCCCCGGCAACCCCCTCCAGCTCCTCCAGGAGCTGTTCCCCGGCCAGCCGAGGAATAAAATCCCTCTAGGGCCTCTCCTCCTCTACGGAGATGCCCAGGGGGGAATCCCGACCCAGTCCCCAAACCACCCCAACTTTTCTTAGACATTTCTCAATAAATAAATGAAATAAAATTGGAGCTATGTGACCCACAAGCTGCACCTCACATCAGACTTTGATGCTGCCAACATGGCGTCAGCTGAAGCCTCCCACAGACCCACTGTGGCTCTTCAGAAACCTGTGGGTGACGTCACGGAGGCTGATTTCAACCTGAACTTTCTGCGAATTAAGAAGAAATTCTTTCATTTCAGTGGGATGCACACAGTCTAACGGTGTTTAAATAAGAAAAATAGAAACACAGAGTGCCTCCGTCTCCACATGAACATCCTCGCTGTAGCTGTAATAAAAAAAAACAAAAACATTCTGCACCAGAATATCCACCACAGCAGCAACAGGCAGCCACATAAGCCCACCTTATTGTTGTGTTTAGATGTGGAGGGATCTGACAGCATGATTCCTGAATGAATGATGGGAGGTCCAACTCCCTGAAACAAGCACACCAATCCCTCTGGGAAATCAAAGCAAGGTGCAAACTGAAGGAGCAAAACTGTCTCACAATTGCAGCGTGACATTCAGTGCAGTGGAGGAAGTCATTTTTCAGAGGTGGGCCCGTTCTCCCAACAAAACTGCGCAGTCTGGCTAAAATGACCGAGCGGACTCATCACCGCTGCCACACTTTTAATGAGGATTAAAAAGTGAAGGGGGGGGGGGGGGGTACTCTACTTATGAACCCCTCCAAATGCCGCCCACATGTTTGATGACAGTGCAACCAGCATTCAGTTCTTGGCTGGAGCTGCAGACACAGAGAACAAACAGTTTGAAGCCAGCTGCACCGTCGCTCAATCATCACTGGAGGGAATTAGCTTAATTATTTGCTAAATGCTAATCGCCAAATAATTTGAACGTGTACATGCGTCCACAGGAAGTCTCTCTGGGAGTTCTCTCCATCTGTCCCCCACACATTCCCTGCAGACGAGCTGCAGATTTTACATCATGATGATATCAAGTTATTCTGATTTAGAGGCTTTGATTCCAGACAGCTACTCAGCAGTGACACACGCTCCGCTTCGTCTCACCACAACATGCAGCGCTTAGGATGTTTGGAGCAGCCTGCGGTGGATGCGTGTTTTCCTGGAATCAGATGCAGATCTTCAGTCACTTCAGGGCTGTTTTATATTCATTTCTCTTCACTCATACGCATGAAAGGGGGGGACACAAGCAGTCAGAAACAGACAGAGCCGCCCGGTCCGGGGCAGGGACGGCTGGCGGAGGAGGTTTTAAGTTCTACATCATGGGCACGGGGGCACGGCAGAGGTCAACCTTCATAAAAGTTGTGCTGTCTTCACCAAACGTCATTTTCTACAGATGCTGCAATGGTCTGGCAGACAGGAAGTCACAGTGAAGGAGTGCAATAACTTGCACACATGTCAAAAATGGCACCTGTAGCTGCACAGGATATAAAAAACAGAATCACTTCCACACACGCTGTATGTAACGAAGGACATGACAGCTCCCTGTGCAGTGGTGGAGACCGAGCCGTCCATCTATCTGAGCTCTCACCACTTCATACATGAAGCAGAGGGGGGTTATCAGAAGAGAGGCTTGTAAGTCCTTTAGTTGTAGGAATAGGTGCTAGTTGCCTGTTTCTAGGGGTCACGTTGTGGATTGAGGGAAGAACTTGTAACCATGGTAACCAAGACAGCAGCAAGAAAAAGTAAAGAGAAACAACTGCAGTGGTGCCGGCAAAACTAATGTTTATATCCGAAAAGACTAAAAAAAAAAGTGATTGGGAGGTGTTCATTACACCGACGGTTGAACACACACACACACACACCCCGCTGAAAAGGTCTCCAACCGTGAGAGGTCAGGCGGCTGACTTTGGCAGTAATTAATTATCAAGCCCCAGACAGCACAGTGGGACGTCAGGCTTTTATATGGGGCTCATAGGGTGTGAACAAGCCCTCAGCTTCTTCTGAACAGTGTGGGGTCACAACAGCAGAAAACCTGCCTGAACCCGTCATCTGCAGCCAGTTTCTAAACACACTCACCCTAAGTTTTCACCAAAATGCTCTCGGATCAATACGAGCACAGTCTGTAACCTTAAACAGAAAACGTACGGTCTGTCCTCCAAAGTAATCGATGTGTGTGGTGAGGAGAAAAGTGGCGAGGGGGGGGGGGGCAGACTGCTCTTTAAACTGCGCTCAGCGCCGTTAGAGATGAGTGACACACAAACATACGCTGCGGCTCCCCCCTCAGGCCGAAC
Source organism: Parambassis ranga (assembly GCF_900634625.1). NCBI lineage: Eukaryota > Metazoa > Chordata > Actinopteri > Ambassidae > Parambassis > Parambassis ranga. The sequence continues at coordinate 2,608,796 of NC_041034.1, read as the reverse complement.
GGCGCGTCTTGGAAACGCGACGGCGTGCGACAGACGGACGGACAGATGAACGAACGGACAGTAGAACAGATCGGGCTCAGTTCACACACACAGACACACACTCAGACAGACACACACTCAGACAAAGGCACGGCCATTTTATGAGCCGGGGCCGAGGGATGTGTTACCGCGCTGTGTTTAAACCAACACAAAACATAACAAAGCTGTGTGTGCAAACACGAAATGCCAGAAAAGAAAACAAATGTGCAGCAAATGCATAACCAGACACAACACAAGGAGGCGCTCACAATTACAAAAACGTTTCCAGGGACCTCCAAAGGTGATGGCATGAAGCTGCAGCTCAACCCGCTGAGCGACAGAAGCATCAGCTCAAAACTGAGGTCCACAAAAATAAAATAAATAAATCACAAACACATGTACAAAGGCGAACAGCTGTTTGTGTGACTGAACAAACAAACAGATTCAACAAGAACGCTGAGATCTGCAGAGAGAAGAAACAACTGGAACAGCAGCCTGACTCCACTTCGGTTAAATGCTGCATTGACGACTCGTCTACTAAATATTTCGGATGTTTCATTTGTTTTTTAAGCATTTATTTAAAAACAGTCATGATAATGAGCCTTTTGTTCCACGCTCGCTGGAAGTCAGGCACCAGAACACCAGAGAGTTCTGTAGATTTTCAAAATCAAACACTGTGAGACCGTCATGACGCCGTCTGTTTGATATGTTGGAACATGCTTTTATTCGGACAGCATCATGAAGTTGATGGAGTAAATGGAGGTTTCAGTAACTAGCTCTGTAACCCAGCCTGACACAAGTAGAGAGGACATTAACCATCGTGTAAACGGGCAGGTTACTTTGTGAATCTTGTGGAGCTTGTAACATACACACGGATACTCTGCGCCTCAGAAGCCCATTGGTGCGAACGGATGTCACGACCAAGACGTGCTGGACATGTAAGGTGCCACTGTATGGTAAATCCAGAGTCAGTGTCCACGGCTCACTGCTTCAGAAGCCTCTAGAAACGCCTCGTCTCCTTCAGGCAGGGTGATGAACTTTAGAGGCATAAACATGACTAAATAAGCACCGACCCACAGCGTCCACACACAGTGCAAACATGTCCTGTCCAATTAAAAAAAAAAACAAAGATAAACAAAATATTTGGGTCTGGACATCTGCTGTTAACGCTTAATTACCAGGATGATCCCCCACAGTCAGATACATGACCCCACAGTCTCACAATCACCACGGTGATTCCAGGCGGTGGGTGGGTGTCAGCATCTGGATTCGGTTAATAAGAAGAGCGCTGATTAGTGACGGGCTGTGTGGGAAACGGAGCAGGAGAGGAGGGCGGTTCAAAGTTCCCTGAACCTCTGAGTACTTTCTGTGGATTCTCTGCAGCCTCAATCCTCAACATGAAGTCCTGGATCTCTCTATAGAAACACCACAATCACTACAAGCAGAGATAACTTCAACTCTGTGGTGTAAGACACATTGCAACGTGTGAACTGTTACAAAAACTAGCTGAATTTTTTAAATCATCAAAGTCTTAAAATTGCAGACTTCATTTTATACAAACTCATAATAGGTTTATATACATGTCATGCTTTTAAAGGGAAATCACGTTTAATCTTAGGTTTGGTTGATTTGATTGATTGATTTTCTGCCAGAAATGATGCATTCAAGGAACCTTGAATGCCTGAAAATTCTGCCTGAATATAGAAAAATGGATGAATTTTGACATTTTAAAAAAATCTACAGAGGGCAGGTTTGATTTTATTTTATTTTATAGAGTGAATCATTAAAAAACAAATCGTCTGCTTTAATTTTGTGAACTTCTGGTTTTGCATCTTATACCTTTATGTTATTTTAACACTCTGACAGCTCTGCTAATAAAAAAAGTCAAATTAATTAAAGGAATTAAATTCTAGGCTACTGTTGGTTGTTCTACAGTCAACGGCTGCCTTATCTGATTACAGAGCCTTTCATAGTTTCATATTTTAAATTAGCTCTGTGCAGAACTTGAATTCTAAAATTAAATTGAAGAAAGTGTGAGTGTGACACAAACACATTCAGGAACACAAGTTATGCTAACATCTATTTTCTGTCCTAAAAAAAAAAAACAACACAGCACATACTGTATGTATTCATACAGCACTTCATGGGTTAAAATAATAAATAAGACCTCGCCAGGCATTTATAATGTGCGCTCCGTCCACCACAGGCAGGAGGCCAGCGCTGGCCACACAAACGGCACATGTTGGCCCAGTTGTGGCTTTCTGCTCGGCTAATGATGCCAGATGAACCTTCGCTGTGTGGCACTTACTGATGACTGAGCAAACAGAAGCTATGCATCATAAATCAATGCAGACGTGAGAAAGTGTCAAACCACCACCACCGCCGCCGCTTTTCACTGAGAATTAGAGCAATGACGTGACGAGTGAAACTTTTAATTGTGTGAGCCGCTATCTGCCACTGATAGACTGCTGCATTTAGGCCAAACTCTCCTCCCTCGTGTCCTCAGAGATCTCGATGACTAATTCATTACTCTAAGCCTCTTTAAGGTTGGCACTCTGACGCCGTGTGATCACTCAGTGCAGATACAAAGGATGTGGAACTTTATTATTCTTAGTCCAATTTACTCTGGGTTCACCCATCTGTTTTTTTTGTCTCCCCTCCTCTATTGTGGGAAAATTACATCCGCCTCGCTCGGGTGATTTCATGTGCAAAACAAACGCTGGCACCGTCAGATGTGTGCGGATAAATGCACCTCTTCAGCCTGCACCTTATCTTTATCCGGAGCTAAGCGCACTGCTCGATGGCTGGGAGGGCAGCCAGCGCACTCAGAGTCATCCCAGGCTGGAAACCGTGTCATAAAAAAAACGCTTGAATTGAGTGAATACATTTACTTTTAAAATGCACTTCCTGTGCATGCACTCTCCACCACTCAAAGAAGGAAACAGGATTTCCTCACCCCAATGCCACAAAACAGGCCGAATCTAGCCGCCAGAGCTTCAGATGCTCATAATCAATACCAACAACTCAATGATTACTTGGCCAGCAGCTGCAGTTTCTGCAGGCCTCCAAAACAAATGTTCACACATCTCCAAGCTTCTGTTTGGGAACAAACACTCCTGATCCTCTGGAGTTTTTCCTTTTGCCAGGATGTTTCCAACCACGTCTGATGGAACAAACAGTCTTCACCCACAGGACTGCTAGCAGCTCAGCCGGGTTAGTCATGAAGAAGATGAATAAATCACTGTTACAGGCTGGATTCTGGGACCAAGTCATGTTTCCGTCCAAAAAAAAAATCCAGATTTAGGCAATAAAATTAGGAAATCCCACAAATTACAAACAAATTATGAAGCTCTTAAATCTTTGGAATGAGTGGTAAATGTTTGGGCAGCAAACAGTGCCCACCTGTGCCCACTAGTGAGCGCCATCTTCTGGTGGTACATTATGAGGATTCCAAGCTGACGTTTTTTCAACCATGTTGTTTTCAGGAGTGCAATAAAACTACTTGGTCAGGCTGCAGCTTTGTTACAGTCAATCAGCAGAAGTGCCCAAATCTGCAGTTCCTTGAGTGTCCACTTGAGGGCTGGCTCCAAATGTGAGTAACTCCCCATAGACCTCCATGTTCAAATGTCCAGATTTACAGTGAAATAAACATATTTACAGCCTACAGTCCTGCTCTACCTCTTTTGCCTGTATGTGGATGAACAGGTAATTCGGGTACTTTGGTTTGTATTTATTTACGACTTATGGTCTGCCATCTACAACAAACCTCTCCACCATTCTCCTGCCATCTTAACGACAACTAAAATAAGTGTCCACATCATTCCGTCTCTTCAAAACTTCACGCACTAAAGGTCCTGGAAAGAATCAACGTCTAATATTTGGATTGAAAACTCTTTTTTTTTTTTTTTTAAATCCATCAGACGTAGAAAATGCAAACACTCGCTCACTGATGGCCCCCTGCTGTATGTTTGTTAAAGGCCCCCTGCTGATTTTGTTCACACATGGTGCTCACGTGTCTCCCTCACATTACAAATCCAGATTGGCATAATATTTTTCAATATTATTCTCTAATTGCTAATTTTTTTTCTCGTGAATTAAACGAAAGCAAAAATCAATCAGTTTCTCATTTTCGCTCCGTGCCTCCAGAGACCTTTAATACCTCCATTTGAGAACCAAAAAAGATTAAACTAATTGAACAGTCCTTAATGCACATCCACGTCACCACAAGACGGAGGATATTGAGGGCCCCCGTCCTGATGCACGGCACTTCATCATGTCAGGGGAGCGCACATGCTTTCTGCATGAATATATAAGACTGTAATTCACAGGAGCGGCTCCTCCAGCAGAATCGGTAAGTATGTGGGAGGTGTGTGGACCGGGTATCACTAATTTAACACATCTGCTCAAGGACAGGTTTAAGTGCTACAACTTATTTCTTATTCATCAAAGACGGCAAAATGTTTACTCGCAATGTTTGATTTAAATTCCAGCAAGTGTTGAAAACGTTAGCCCGGCCCAGAGCGGGAGCGCCGAGCAGCGCCGAGCGGCTCGGAGCATCCCGTCTCTTTGTGTGGGTTAAATCCTGTTTCATAGAAAGAAAAAATTTATTAAAATGTCTGTCGGGCTTAATATAGCAAAGCAAAGGCTAATATAACTGTCCTTTCTCTCACAGCCTATGTAACCTAATAAAAGAATTGATTGCGCTGGACATTGCTCAATCTGGTGGCAGCTCCGGGGCAGGAAAAAAAAAAGAAAACGGATGTTTTCATAGAGCAGGGAGCATACAATGAGAAAGAATAGACCTGAATCAACCTTTTTATTCCATTACAGGGGGATAAGTGCACCAATATAATTGTTGCCCAAAAGCAGAACGGTGTATAGCTTCAGTTACAGTTGGGCATTGATCCGTATGAGCATAGATCGGTTTCAGTCTGATCCCTAAAATATTTGAGGCAGGAAGGCTCCCAAAAAGTTTTCCAACCCCCGGGGGACATTCATCCTGAATGCCCGGGCCAGGCTCCTCCTCTCCTGTTTAAACAGAGCTCAAAGGGATTTTACACCATGTGCTCTTATTTCTCTCAAGAAAAAGAAAAAAATCATCTGCCCATTTGAAGCATCCTGAAAAAAAAACATATTAATGTAATTATACACTTGTCAGTGAAGAAAAAGTCTAATAAAACTCTTTCTGATGTACGATCTACGTTTAATATTTTTAGAGCACTAAAAAATGAATTTTTTACCACCGTTTACATCAAAATGCATCATCTGAGGCATATTAAAATCAATACTGTTTAAGGATTAGTAAATTGGGTAAATTACAAGTTATAAAGAGCTTTTTAAAGAATCACAGATTTGAGAAATGGACGATAACAGCTTCCCAGGCGTGAGGCCAAAACGTCTGGATCGCCCCCTGGTGGCTGGCTGTGGTACAGGTGATAAACCCCACCTCCTTCATGTTAGTGGGAGGAACAGGAAGACCCAAGTACCCTCACAGAGACGCTTTATGGCTTGTTGCTAGTTTTTAAAATTATGCTGATCTGTGATTCTGGCTCCACTTTCTAGAATGGGCAGAGGCGGAACCATGCAGTCCATCTATCTAGTCTATGGGATGCTGCACATCTGCACCTGCCTGTCATTTAAAGTAGCCATTAATCCTTAAAAAAAGTCTATTTCCCCCAAAACTATGTTTTTGTTTATTTCTGCTGTAAATTTGGACTTTTTAACATGGAGGTCTTTAAGGTCTGACTCACTTTTGGATCCAGCCCACTAGAGGCCGCAGGAGGAACTGCAGTATTTGACTTGGGCTTCATCTCTCGGCCCTGGAGCCTACAGATTGATGTACTTCTAATTGTTGTGGATACCAACGTTGGCCCACATTTAATTAGTAATGATTTCAAAGGTCACAGATCGGGGTTTCTTTCTGATGAAATCAATGGCTCCCTGATGGGAGGCGGAAGCAGAGAGCGGGGGGGGGAAAAAAACGCACCTCTTTGTGTAATTGTGATTCATTTTTTGCCATTTTCCCCTCGTGTTGTTTTGCTTCTGGATTTGAGTGCTCAGCGAGTCTCCCACTGTCACCGACAATGAGTGCGTCTGAATTAAACATGAAAGAACAACAGAGGCCTGTTTTTGTCTGGGGTTTTGTACACAACATGATCACTGAAGTCAGGCGAAATCCAGTGCAGTCGATGTTATGGTGGCCTAATTTGTAAAGCATTTGTTTTCCTGTGTTAAAATCAATATGACCAAGATTCGAACTGTATTTTCAGCAGATCCGCACACGCTACCCTCAAAAGTCCTAGACGCCATTATTGACGGATTTCGTGTTTGTTTTGGAGACGCTACAATAAACCGCTGTGTGTGTGTGTGTGTTACACAATTTGGTTCATTTGTACAGAGTTTTGACACACAGCTTCCTACGAGCCCCACAGAGCGCTCCTGAATCAGAGCCTGAGACCAGTTCGTTCCAAACTCGTCCCTCTGCATCACATTAAATGTGGGCAACATGACAGCTGCACAAAAGCTCAGTGCGTGAGGCCGGCATCATCGGCAATGTCTCAATCCATAAAATGCTTCTTCTCTTCATGTGGAAAAAGTGATTAAATGAATTGTCTAATGGCCTCTCTACTTTTATCAATCTTATATAAGACCATTGCATGACACACTATGTGACCTGGATCTAATAAACTTTGGAATGACATCAAGTTTGTCTGTGAGTCAGTAATCCTAACTTTCTGACACCGCTAGAATTTTATCTCAGCTTATCTTTGGTCACAAGACGCTGACAACGGCCGTTATGGAACCTGCCTCACAGGGCGAAATACGGCCACCGTTTTAGAGCCACGACCAAAGATATCTCCACGATTCTCCTACGATGCTCGTCTTTCGTCTGCGACAGCCCAAAATCACACAGTGTAAACCGGACATAAGACCAAAACATGTTTATTTCTGCTGTAACAATGGACAATTTAACATGGAGCTCTTTCGGATCTACTCAGGCTAGCCCTCCAGTGGACACTAACGGAACTGCAGTTCCCCTAACAGTAGCTGAAAAAGAATTATTCAAAGTAGAACTGTGATACACACCACAGCCCCCAGTCTGCTTTTTTTATTATGTGAAATTAAAGTTAAAGTCTGAGGATGTGTTGGACATGAGCATAACAAAAGCTTTTAGGCAGAATATTCCCAGCTTCATAAATAAAAGCTGCAGTTTTCAGTCAATACAACTGTGATGAGGCGCGGAAGCAAAAAATTAGAAATCATAGTCACACTGCAGACCAAACTGTAAGCTATATCTGCATCAACTTCAAACACCAGAATGTTTTACACACTTACACACTCACACACAAAATCAGAAACCAGTCCATCAGATCGAGGAGACAGGAGAATGCTGATGTCCTGCTGCGTTCAGGAGATCAACAAGAGGAGCTGACAGCTGAAACGTCACGTTTAATTCGGTCCTCCTTCTGATAATAATAACACAGCCTCCTGAATAACATCAAATATCTTGCAACTAACAGTCCACAGATGGATGATGGGAACCAGCACTTGAAGGTCCCTTTGCAAAGGTGTCATCACACGAATTAAGTCTACTTGTTTACAACACATCATGTTGCAACATGAAATGCATTTTGTGTTTGTCGTACTCTCCATCTTTGACGAGTTTTGGCTAATAAACAAAGCAGCAAAGAAATCTGACATGCTCTTAACAGACATGACCACAAGAGGCCGCCACATATGTACACACTGATCATTTCAGATGCCTGGAAATATCATCCTCTTTTCATTTCCTCTATTGTATGTGGAGGATCAGAGGACAGATTGGTCATTTTACAGTCACATAAAATAAAATGGACACCAAGACCTCTTGATACACACGGAGAGGAGACATATTATGCAAAAAATAAAGAATAATAAACATTTCCTGTCTCCTGAGTGGGTTAGAATGTCTGTGGAAGCACACATTTCTAAATAAAAGTGACCAAAAATGGATTTTCCCCCAAAAATAGTGCTAAAAAATGTGTGATATGAGGTCACTTCTCCCATTGGAATCACAGAACCAACACTGGTCTGCTGAAGGGGCAGGGCATCAGAGGAGACCATGTGACACAAATACAGGAAGTGACTGTATGGATGCTTCATTCAAGTTGAATGCAAATAGTCTGAGGTTTTCACATTAGAATACTGAGCTGCACATGTATCTACCACTGTGAGCCTGAGAGAGAAATGGTGGTGAACTCTGAGCACAGCAGCCAGGCCCGGTCAGCTGCAGCAGGACAAACAATCCCCACAGCTGAAAACCAGACTGCGGCTCAAGAAGAATTACACACGGGCCAGCTGACGGTGGAGGAGGAAGTCGTGGTTGGTTGCCAGACTCAAGCGTGCATTTCCGATTCCTTTAGTAGATCCGCGGCACAAATCACTGTGAGGGGAAGAGACGGGACACTGCGGGATACGCTGGAAGCTAAAAATCTGGTCATATTTCTTCAGCTCCCACTGCACTGATCGCAGGCGAATCGCTCACACAGGGTCCACGGGGGAAATGCTGCTGATATGCAAAGCAGGGGAGCTACAGCTGTAACAAATGCTTTATCTGTTTTGACTTGGTTGATCTCTCCAGCTTTCACAGTGTGACAAATGACACACAGCAGATGTATATCTAATCATAAACGCCCACACATTATTACCTCTAATGCTATTAGAGAAACACGCCTTTTCATATTTACCCTTCTGCATGCTGTAACGTCCTCGCAAGGTTGATCTGACAGACACATTCATTTAAAGAGTACAATATGATGTTATCCAGTGCTTATGTATTGCTTTGAAGGCATCATAAAAACAATACAACAAAAGAACGTTTACAAAATCACAGCTTTAAAAATGACATTAAATATCATTTCTGTCTGTTCTGATAACGCTGCTCTCCTGTGAGAACAAAAAACAACAACAAACAAGTCTGAGGATGCACACGCAGTCAGACGATCAGACAAACAAGTCGACATTTTGGCCGGCTGCATTATCTAACCCAGTTTACCTGGAGGTAAAACTGAAAGTGAGCACGCCTGAAATGTCAAAATAATCCTTTGTTGCAGAGGAAAACTGTGTGCAGGAACAACAGCGGGTGAAACTTAAAAGCAGCAAGCCAGCCGGTAACAGACTGCAGATCACAGCATCGGTGTGGTAGGTTTGTGTTTGGACGTCTGTGTTTAAAAAAAATAAATAAAAAAAAAATCCACAAGAATTCCTGAAAAATGAGCCAAGAACAACCGGGAGTCTTTACACACTCGACCTTATCGGGCTCCGTCAGAGGTGAAACTATGACAGGAGCTAAACACTAATTAAGCATCCGTCGTCATCGCGCTGTTTCTAGGAATGTTATTTCAGAGGCTGATCTGGATAGTAGGGATGCACCGAATTTTCAGCCAAAAATGCTTTTTCGGTTTTCGGCCGAAACACTTTTTTCACCGAAACAACTCGGCCAAAACAGGAAGTTGTGATGACGCGACCAGCACGGGTTTGTCTGGATGCTCCAGCATGTCTGCGGTGTCTTTTCTTCATTCTCCATTTGAGCAGCTAACTAAAGAGATCCGCTCCTCTGATGCATCTGCAGCTGACGTTATTCCTTTAACCGCAGCACTAAAGCATCTTCTAAGCAAAGAGAGTTGAGACGGACCGCGGAGTGAAAACCTTGAAAAGTCACTAGCCCCTGCTGCTCATCCTTGCTATCAAATTACAATTCCTACTTATGGACTGACGATATATATAGATATCTATTACAATATAATCACTGTTTCATCTTGCTGTCATGTTTGCTCTGTACTTTATCATGTTTGTATCATGTTTGCTCCTCTCTCTCTCTCTCTCTCTCTCCTTCATCCTCTCTCTCTCTCTCTCTCTCTCTCTCTCTCTCTCTCTCTCTCTCTCTCTCTCTCTCTCTCTCTCTCTCTCTCTCTCTCTCTCTCTCCCTCATCCTCTCTGACTAGCAGCAGGACTGGTTCCCCCTTAAGTTGACGGGTCCTGCTCAAGGTTTCTTCCTCTTAAAGGGAGTTTTTCCTTGCCACAGTGCTCTTAGGGGGGTTCCTGTGAAGCGCTTTGAGACAATGTCTGATTGTAATATGCGCTATATAAATAAAACTGCATTGAAATTGAATTGAAAAAGTACACTCATAGTCCGTCAGCACGCGTTTCCCTGAGCTACTCGAATTCTCTGTACTTCATCGCGACGGTATTGATCCGCGTTATAAAGATCATACTTGTGGGAATAAAGCAGCGCGCACGAGAAATGATCCAGGCTGCGTAGAACCCGCTTGGAGATGGGGAAGCGTCTGATGTGTTCAGTCAGATCCTGCAGTAGAGAGCCTCAAAAATCACAGACAGGCTATTCTGTTCTGATTTACTATATATGTGACATCAGATTTTTTTAATTTGGCAAAATGTTTTAAATAAGATGTTCACATAATGTACACATGAGTGCGGTCAAGCTAAGTTATTTCATTTTATATTGTGCATTGTTTGAATGTGCTAAATAAATATTTTCATAATTTTGTAATTGCTTTGAATATTATTCTTATTATTCTTTAGTATTAAGTTGTGCATTTGTAATGCCTTGATTTTAATGAGGTCAGTACACAGTCAAAGCCATAAATGCAATGGTACTAATAATTGGAATAATACGTTTTTTCGACGTTTTGGTTTTCGGCCAAGAATTTTCATTTCGGTGCATCCCTACTGGACAGCTTTGCATTGCTCATGTGAGGAGGATCTAACATCAGTTCCTTCAATGTGACAAACTAAATCCAGCACCCTGCAGTTAGGTGGAATCAGTCGTGGAAATTATGCAATATGAGTTAAACACTGTCAAACTGTCAAAAATCCAAAAATGTGTATCCCTTTACAACACACACAGTCTGAAAGGTACACTGTAAAAACATGCCTCGGCTTCATTTCTCAGCACCAGCAGCTGAGGGAAGTTCCTCATCAGATGCTGACTTGTCCCACCAACTGTGGTTCAGCCATATGTTCTCAGCAAGCAGCCTGGAAAGATGTAGAACTACATAAGATGAAGTTTATCTTGGAGCTCTTCCAAATTTTCAGCTGCTTGACCGCTGTGGCTTAGCTTAGCTTAGCTTAGCTCAAAACCTGCAAAGAGGTGCAAACTGCTAGCTTTGTAAAAAAAAAGTTCCTTTTTGTTATTACTACTAAATAATCCAAACTAAAACCTAGCCAGGTGTCTCACGTCTGTGATGACTGTGTCCTTATCTCAGAGGGTGAGGATGTTATCCTTGCTCCTCATGTCTTCAGTTGTTTATACCATAAGAAATGTAAGGTGACAGCTCCTCGGTGCAGGAAAGGTGACACAGGTTTACAAGCACTTCCATCCCCTCTCTAGACCGTCTGAGAGGTTACACAATCATGGCTGCGAGGCTGCGAACACTTTGTACAACAGGAGAGGTCGTGCCCCTTGTGCACATGTGTCATCTGCCATATGTGGACACTATTTCTGTAGTCCACGAAGTCCTCTTAGAGGAATTAAAGGGGCCACTTTCAGCGGCAGCCCTGGCTTCGTTCAGGAAGCTCGTTCTCTTTCAGCGTGTCAGGGGAGACAACTTATTAAATGTGAGCTATATTGCCATGTCAAGACAACCCGAATTAGAGAAGAAGGATTAGACTGCTGTAACACCGCAGACAGAGAGCAGCACGCCACAGTGGGTACCGTCACATCAAGGCAATAAACCCTGATGCCCAGCTGATGACATCCATCCCAGAACTGGCCGTTCCTCTCGGGCAAAGACGAGATATACGGCAGTGCATCAGCATCCGTTTTGAAGTTGTTGTTTTTTTTCCTCCCCTCCCTGCAATGCAAATGTGTTCCCAAGTCTGACTCACAATACCACAGGCAGTAGAGAGAGCTATTTCAAATCAAAGGCTCTGTGGGATCTGTGTGCGAGGTGCAGAGCAAAAGAGCTGATTTCAGACCAAACACATGTGATCGTCTAACGCAGAAGACAGATTGCTTCCCTGCTGAGAATAGTTACAGAACTACACAGACCTCAGGGGGAAGAATGTCCGCCCCATCCGAAAGCAGCCACATCCAGATCCCTCGCCTTCAGGTAACCAAGTATTCTGGGCAATAATCTTGGGTGCATTATTAGAAAACGAAAAGTTTCTTTCTTTAGGAAAACTCGAGCGCAAGTTCTGACTCCATCTAAGACCCCGTTCACACTCGGGAAATCAATCCGGCTAGGATATATCCAGATAGATCTAGGATTGGCTCAAATGTGGTTCAGGTCTGATCGCAAATGCAGCTAGCGAATCTTGACGCCGTACTTCCGGTTCACAGGGACAGTGTCCAGATCGCGTAAAAAGCCGTGTGTAAACATCCATTGAACTACGAGGTTTGCCCCGAGTTTACGGAACAAAAAAAAAATGCACAACGCATGTGTGCCCGTGGTCCTACCACGGCCTGAATGGACTATATATTTTAGGAGGCGCCACCTAGCGGTTTGGAGGACAACAAACAAGCCGGATTGAGCAGTGACACGCATAGCCAGATTTGAAAATAGGTCTGAAGGTATCCAGCTTAAAGGCTATCTGCATTCAATCCTACTCTAGCTGGATTGACTTTCTCCAGTGTGAACGGGGCCTTTAAGGCTGCAGCCTGCAAAAGGACAAAGTCTCTGAAGGCGTGGACTTCACAGGGAGGACCAAATGGTCAGCAGGCAAGTATCAGTCATGGCATCATGTATTAGATTCTGTATGACAAAGGAAAAGAAGGCAGTCTTATCATCATGCTAGTGGCCTTCACACGCAGCCTTTGAAGGGGAGTTTGTATTTACATCACTGCACTCACACAAAGCCAAGCAGGCGGTGGCCTACTTGTGTCAGCCATTACAGAGAAAGACTACAGTGGACTAACATTCATTTTCATTTTATTGGACAAAAAGTCCATCTATAATCGATTGAGTAGGGGATAGTCCCGCCTCCTCGGTGCCATGTTCATGGAAACCACAGAAAGATACTCTCTCTCTCTCTCTCTCTCTCTCTTCAGACTTAATGTGCTCTCTGCCCCAAATCTGCAGCTTAAATTCTTGAACACAATGTCGCCAGAGTTCACGAGTTAATAACAAATAACCAGCCTCAAGCGTCTGCTGCACACATGGTGGCCAACCACAGAAAAATGCTCTCTGATCGTCCCGTTCCATAGGAGGAGGCTCTTCATTATAAAGAAATCCTATGGAGCCCAGCTTAGCTAATGAACCTGCCGTACAGACACATGAAGAATGCTGCTGGATTCTGGACGTCCGTCCTGGACATGAATTAGAGAAGACGCAGGAGAGATCATGCTGATCACAGTGTGTGTGTGTGTGTGTGTGTGCTGTATAGTTGGGATATATTCTCTGATATTCTCTAAGAAGTCAGCTTCTGTGGCAGTTCTGACTTACATAATGCCTTTCAGGTTTTCTCTTTGTTGCTGTAACAAGAAAGAATCAATATTAAAAACATGCACAGTTAAGATTTATTTAGACTACAGCGCTGTGTCTCCGTACCTCTGAGCATGATTTATGCATGCAGAGAGACACGTTATCATATGAAAGAATAATGATTGAGATGTTGTACGAATACAGAGAAATACCGAAGCACAACTTAACATTTAGGTCTATACCTCTAAATAGCATCAATTATTAAACATCATAAACTGCATTTTTTTATATATTTTTTTTTTTTCCTCCTGCAAATCCACTTTAAACTCAAATTTAAATCTTGCACATTTTGACAGTGCTGCAGCAGGTCCTGTTTGCTTCTGTGGAGAACTGTGCCTCTGTGCCAAGCTTTTGCTGTAATGCATGGTGTCACTTGCCGTTCCTGCAACTGGATACGAGTGAATGACGAAGGTCTTTGATTCTTTAAACTTGGTGCCTTAATGCAGCAGATGCAAATATTTGCATCTGTGCTCTGGTGTTGTCTGATGATGACACTGTGTCTGGCTGACACGGAGCTAAACTCTTCTAGATTGGCGTTTTTACAGGCTTGATGCTACCAGGCTAGTGTGAAAGAATGGCAGGAAGAAGCGGCCGTCTCAAGCCTACAGTGCGTGTTAGATCTACTGTGCTTAATCTGCACTCTGGAGAAATGGTGCTTTTGAGAAGATTGAAAAGCAAATGGGAGCATGTTCAGCACAGCAAAGGCATTCACTTCTGGCTACAAACATGCTTTCAGGACTCTAACCACTCAAAGAAAAAGTCCTCAAAAGAGGTAGGGAGGTCGGAGAGGTTAATGCATTAGCAGACAAATGCTGTGCTAATTTCTACAGGAGCCCTGAAGGGCCACAACATCACGCTATGTCTGGGCAAACCAGCGCTTCCCGAAAAGGATCCTTTCACCACTGATCCTCTGGATTCACTACACTGCAGACACACAACGCTACAGAGATCAGAGCATCTGAAGGATTCAAGCATAGCTGGGCTTCAAAGAGATTTCAAAGAGCGTTTTTTGGGGGCTGAAAGGAATCCAGTTTTGGCTCGTTCCAACAATTGAATACAGAAAAATCAATTATAAGTGAATGACAGGCCCACCTGGAAAACCTGGGACTGTAATTACAGGAAACAACCAGCTGTCTTTCCAGTAACAGCTTCTTCTTTTTTCCCCTCCTTATTGTTAGCTGCTTGCCCTGCTGTTCAGAGGGCACAGATTGGTTTTAGCCTTGAGCCCATCTGTCACTGAAATTAAGAAGAAAACTTGCACCAGGGTGCCGCGCTCCACCATTATCTGATGCCGACAGCAAAAGCCACAAAAAGCTCTGCTAGCTAAATATAAAACAAAAAACATATGCTCCATAGATGTGTGGAAGACAAACTGAAGTGACAGGTGTGCCAGCAACAACAGCAACATCCTGACATCAACACGTGTCGCTAAACAGCAGCGGAGATTCATTTGCATTCACACAGCGTTGATGCTCGTCGATAGGCGGAGAGGCTCCGTACAGGCCGCCGACCGAAAGATGCAGAGCGGGAGCAGCTTCGCTCCGCCACATGTAAATCAATTAGCCCAGAACATGAGAGCTGCTGTGTCACACTGCTGCTTTGTCTGCTCTCTGTCCAGTGTGTGCTGCCGGGAACGCTGCCAGCGACATACAAACCATGACTGGACAAACGCCGGTCCGCAGGCCGCAGCTGACTGCGCTGGCACTTAATCACTGCCACACCCAGTTCGACGGGGACACAGTTAACCAGAAATCTATTCCATCCATTCATCCAAATTAACCACGGCGGATTCTCTCTGGCCTTTGTCCAAAAGGTTGCTCAGCCGAGGTGGTAAGCCACCACATCGATTTACGGTGCAGATAAGGCTTATTAAATGAATGAAAAATGGCCAGTAGTCCGTTTGTGAAGCTAGAACAACAGAATGTCAGCAAACAGGCCGGTTTCAGGCCACAGTCAGAGTCACAGACAATAAAAGATGATAGAAGTTGGAGCAAAAACAGTCCATGATTTTATCAATTACGTTTTCAGGAACAGAGTTTGTACTCCCTGTTATAAATCATGGAGTCATTGAGAAACTCTACACAGATAGAAGCACTGCTGTCAGAACCTCCTGTCCCATAGGGGGCGCTCTGTGTGTTCTATGGAGCTTATTATTAGAATTAGAAGATTATTAGAACAATAACTCTGGAAAATGTGCATTCTGTCTTCCGTCTAAGGGGTTAAAACTATACATACATACATATATACACAGATGTTTTTATGATCAATCCAACTACAGGAGCAGAATGCTGGCACGGTACAAGCAAAACTACATGAGCTGTATAAAAGACATTAAGACATATATTACACCCGTTTGGAGTGAACTAAAAGATGAGTTACAAAGAGTTAAAATAAAGTCTGAGGCTGAGCCTTTCCACTCAGGGTGTAAAAGAAAGTTTGCGAGCACTAATTAGCCTTTAGCTTCTGTAAACAGATTATATTCTACAAGTGAAAAGGGATTAGATTTAAGTCACACTTAAGCTGTTAAGTAGTGCACAATTATGTGACACAAAATAAAGGACCAGTTCACAGAAAGGTTGGCTAATACCCAGCTACAGGCCAAGCTAGGAAGGAAGCTAGATTTGTCCCCCTCACACAGTACAGACATGACTTCGATTTAAGATTGGACAATGAGTAACCAGAAAAACTCAGTCTTATCTTAGTCTTATCGGCAGACGTGCCAGGCTGGAAATCCACCACCGACTCCAAGACCGCTGCTCGGCACCCGACCTCTAACCCAAAGTGTCTCTCTCTCTCTCTCTCTCTCTCTCTCCTCCACCATCCCAAAGGCACAAAGCTCAACAAAATGTGAATGCATCATATTTAAGGTGAAAATAATGGCTCCATTATAGTGCTGTACCTTCCCTACAGCACTCCTAAAGTCCATGATATTGCTTTTTCACACCTGGGGATTTGTCTGCTTAGCTCCTCTCTCAGCAGGTCTCTAGAGAGATTCTCACAAATTGTTTATTTAGCATACAAGTGTGACAAGGAAGGGAGAGGTTAGAGCGGCGGGGTGAGTGCTGCTGCACGAGTCAGAAATGTGAGGCCGAGAGGCTCTAAAAACACCCCCCCCCACTCTCTGGAGGCCCCCGGCCATGCGCCAGATCAGTTCCTGCAGTCACTTCTGACAGCGGCCCCGTTCATCCCACAGGGACGGGAGGCGAGAGGGGAGCGGGGGGGAGGTGGTCACCCCTGCGCCGAGCAACGCTGACCACAGGCGTTTTTTGCGCGATTTGTGTAGGCAGGGGTATTTGCAGCACAGCCTTGGTGAAGCCATCAAGGAGAGTGTGTGTGCTTTAGTGCGCACGTAGGCGTTTCTTTTGTGTGGTAATGAAATTGAGGCAAGACTTGGTGAAAATGAGTAGGAGAGGGAAGATATTGTGCAAAGCGCCTGAGAGGATGCACGAGGAGGTAATGCAGTAAATAAAAAAAAAAAAAACTAAAAGAAAAGAGAGATTGCACTCTGCCTCCGTGCTGCTTACTAAAAGTCTAAAATATAAGCACCTTTAAATATGGCAGCGGATGAATAAACAGTGGCTGCACTGGAAGGGGGCTCGCCTCTCAGCACAGCACTTAATCCATGCATTGCAATGTCACACTGCTGGAAACAGTTGCTGCTGCATCAATATTAAAAAAAAAAAAAAAAGGAGTTGGATATTAAAAGGGGGATTAGTGTTTGGGAGTCCAACTAAATCAGTGGGACATGTCATGAAATCATCTTAGGGATGTTACATTTGGGTTCTGTACACTTTTCATGTGGAACGCACTATAGGATTATGTGTCACACAACCACAGTGAGAAATGAGCAGGAGACAAGTGACAACTATTAATACAGAGATCCATCAAAGACTTCAGCCCGATGTTTAGAAGGAAACCATGATACATATTACGCTACAATATATCGCGATATGATGCATATCACGATTCAATATATCACGATCGAACACTGTGACACTAATTTTGTGCATAATCTTATTTTAAGATTTTTAAAGTCGACCTATTGAGCCGATTTTTGCATGTGTCATTATATGGAAAATAATCATTTTAAAGATCTGATCACAAGACGTAAAGCAACGCAGCGATATTTCTGATACCGATTTAAAAAAATATTGCGATCAACGATCATGACACCTCTTTTTGTCCAGTGATTTAGGTTTCTTTGCACGTGAATGAATCTGCATGAAAACTATTGTTTTAAACATAGTTTCTTAGAACTGATCACACAACTTATAATACGTAACGCAAAACTGATTGCGAGACAACTCTATGACACGTATCACGATACAGTGACGCTATTTTGTGCAATATTTTCTAACTTGCACAAATTAAATGTCGGCATTCAAATTATTATTTAAAAAAATAAGTTGGATTCAAAAACTGATCACATGCACTGAATGACCACATCACACCTGAACAGTGTGGCAATCATTTTTGTGCGTTCAATAAATAATTGTTTATATTACTGTTTTAAAAAAAATGTGAGAATTTATCACAATATATCACAAGTCAACTTTGTGGCATTTTATGTAATCTGACCATATGTGAGCATTTTTTTAGGACTGAAACTAAACTATCACAGGAAATCCTTCCATATAACTTTATCATCATCATCACAAAAGAAAAATCAATATCATAGAAAATATCGCGATATCGTTATGTTCAGATTGGGTGATCCAGTTCATATCTGACCCTGCAGAATGCTCCCATCGTGTCGTGTGTGTGATGCTTCTACAAGCTGAACTACGTTCAAGGAAACACAGAAGTGCTCCAACATGCCGCCAGGAGCTGCACTTCTCATCTTCACAACAACAGTAACCAGATTATGTCCATTTGTGCGCGTGTGCGTTATAAAATGGAAGGGAAGGAGGGAGGGGGTCATCTTCCAAAAAATGACCAATCACAACAGCAGTAACCTCTGCAGCAGCAATTTAGCAGCACCACCTTGATTTATTATGCTAAACAGTTATGATCTCTGACACCCTGCTGGGGGGGGGGGGGGGTGCTCACTCACCACATGAAAGCGCCGCCACACAGATGAAGAGACTCCATCGAAGAGCCCGTGCACCTGACATGGTAGAAATCCCAGCGGGGCGGGGGTTAAATCCCAGTTCTTCCAGTGGCCGGTGTCAGATAAATAAACCTCTCTGCAGGTCCGGTGCCGGGAGGGGGAGGAGAGAGGTCTTAAGTTGCGCACATACACAGATGTGCGTGTATCTGTGCGCCTATCTTCACCAAATGACTGGCCAGCCACAGTCTTTCCAGAGTCCACAAACACAGCTTCACACCCTTCACACAAACTTATCCAGCTCCGGCGCGCAGCGAGCAGCGAGCACACACCGTGTTCCAGAGGGTGATGTCTGCGCAAAGCCCCCCAAAAAAATCAGAAATCAATGGGCATCGGTGGAGAGATGACGCGCGCCCTGGCTGAAAACGCAGGAATCCTGCACGCGTTCACACACAAAAAAACGACCAAAACCGGATCACACATCAGGAGCGGAGCAGCAGCGCCCTGAGTCTGGATCATGTGTCATTCTGCGATTCAAAATTCACACATGAAATTCCCTGCGCAAATCATGGGCACCGGGAGGGCGACGGGAGAGGCGTCCGACGGACCTGCGCGGCTCTGCTTCAGCTGGATCCGACTTCTCAGCGTTCATTTAAAAGATCCACAGCAGAGAGGAGGAGGAGGAGGAGAGCGTGGAAAGCCGGGGCTGAAACTGCAGCCTCAAACAAGCAGGGTCCGGGCTTGGCTGCAAAAACCTCCCCTCTGTCTTCCCCGCACGGTTCCACTACTTCACCTACCGCAGCGTGTTGCGACAGTCAGCTGGGAATCATCACGCTTCCGCCAGAAGAGCGCACAAATCCAGAAAACTTTCCGTCTCAAGCCGGGGACCCGGAGCGGGGCATCGCCGGTGCCGCGCACCGGAGTCTGAGCCACAGACAGCCAAGTCCGGCGAACTCCGCGTGTTTGTGTTTTAATCCCAGTTCTCGGACTTGCCTGCGCAGGTGTGTGTTTGTCTGTCGGTGGCGCGTGCAGGAGTGTGTTTGTTTGTTTGTGTGCGTGTGTGTGCGGGACACGGAAGGCGTGCGGCAGCCCCGGTGCGGGTTCAACTCTGCTCCAAACTAAACGTGTTCACCTTAAAATGTCCAGAGCCGCAGCTGCGGGCCATCAACGGCCCTGCAACCTAACAGTCACATCCGGTCATCCTTTCAAAATAAGAGGTTATTTTTATAAAATACCAGTTGGACAAATGTCAAAGAATTATTATTATTTTCAGTTTCTAACATATAATACATATATTACAAATGTGTCAGCAAAACATCATTACATTATTTTTATAATTTTGTTTAATTGAATTTTTTTTATTTGTTTTGTCTCATTTTATTCTACTTGATTTGATTTGATTTAAATTATTATTTTTTTATCCAGCCTAAACTGCTTTAACCTGTTTTTAATAAATACACAGAAGACATGATTAAACTGTTTAAACCAGACCAAAGAAAAGCTTAAGCTGAACTTTAAAAGATTTACGGTACATTAATTATTATTCCATGAAAGATAAAATCCTTAATTCATCATTAATTTAATAAATTCGTCATAGCAAATATGTCATAATTCAGATTTACATAAAAATAAAGATTATAATTACATTGTATAGCTTCAGATTCCTAAAATGAATTAATGCGTTTGTGCTTTTATTGTAAAAATCCACACAGATGACTTCCGGTTTTTTCCTGTTATTTGTATTGAACTTGATGACGCTCAAACCTGGCATCACAGGCAAAAATTCATCACGTGAGTGTCTTACCCGCCTCCTCTTCATCCAAAGGGGGAAAGTATCTTAGCGAAGACAGACCTGCCGAGTCACGGCTTCTCACACCGACCCTGCATTTATACTTTTGAGTATTTTATGTTATTCTGTTTTTTTACAACTGTAAAAAATGTCTACATCCCATTGAGTCAAAGTCCATGCTGCAGATGTAAATTTAAACATCTTGTATTGTGTCCCTTTCATATTTTAAATGCAGAGATCAGTGTGTTTGTGATGTGAAGGCAGCTCCAGCTGCAGGTTAGAGCAGCACCAGATGATAAGCTCCTCCTGTTCATGCATTCATTCAGTCATTCTGTCCGGCTGAAACCAGGATTCAATAACAGCAACAAGGTGTCATCAAAATAAACACATGCAGCCTCGTGGATGACGGCTGCAGCCATGTTGTAAAAAGAGGCCATCTTGAAACCAAGGTCACAGATTGGTCTTCTTCTTCTTCTTCTTCTTCTTCTTCCTGCTTCCACCTCACTCTTTCCTCTGCTTCTTCTTCTTCTCTCACACCAGCTAACTTCATGTCCTCTTTAAGCACGTCCATATGTCTCCTCTTTGGCCTTCCTCTGGACCTCTTGCCTGGCTCCATTTCCAACATCCTTCTAGCGATATAACCACTTTCCCTCCTCTTCACATGTCCCATCCGGCCTCATCTGGACTTTGTACCCAATACTGCCAACCTGAGCCGTCCCTCTGATGCTCTCCTTCCTGATCCTGTCCATCCTCGTCACTCCTACAGAGGACCTCAACATCTTCATCTCTGCTACCTCTTGTCTTTTCTTTACTGCACCAAAAACAAGTCAATCCCCATAGACTGCCATGGTAGACTTGGTCACAGTCATGTCCTCCATCTTTATACACAGTTAACGTTGGAGACGTGTCCATAAAGGGATGCATTTAAACAGGACAAATAAGCAGGCACAGCATAAACACATGACAGGATTCTTAACGACCTTAATTAAAATCATAATTTCTTCCTGTTGCCTGTTTAACACACAAAGAAGCACAGCTCAGTGTCTTTTTGTTTTAAATACCTGCTCCTAGAAAGACGCTAACAGGCGCCGAGTCCCACTGCGCCCACAGAGCTTAACACGGCTAATTCATCATCACCACTTTTACAAATCAAGTCACTTGCAATTTTCCAGTTAGAACACCTGAGCCGCGGCACAGCAGGAGGAGGAGGAAGAGGAGGAGGAGGAGGCAGCCAGGTGACCGAGCAGACTGCAGGTCCCCCACCTCCACCACCTCCACCGCTACACCTGCCAGAGGCCGGGAGGAGACGGGCTGCCACAGGCATCACCATCACAGCTGTGACACGACTGTTAATGGTGATGACTCTGAAAATTGGTGAAGGTTTTTTAGGTCTCTTGTGTTCCCTTCAGGGATTTATACCCCCTAACATTATTCATGAATATCAAAATCTATTCATATTTGTCAAATTTGAAACGTTTATTTTCATTAAATGTTCCGACAGAGTGCAGCTCACACGCCTCCGTCTGTGAACGGCAGGCTCGGGTTCTTTTTTTCTCTGTTTGAGGCAGATTAATATCAACAGCTTTTTGTCGGGATGTGTGATGCTAACACCTCTGCATTGTTGTTTTGTCATTATTTGTTAGACACAATGTGAGGCCTAAATTTGAGAAATCACGACTGGAAAATTGTTGCTTGTTTCCTTCTAAGGTGCACACAAACAAACTCGCTGAGACAGTTCATCCGTGCTCTTTTTTTTCTGGCTGACACGCATGATACCAGGGCACGAAAAACAGTGTGAGTCACTCACCATTATGCAGCTTTAATGCACAACCATTACATCCTCGAAAAGCTGTTTTTTTCTCTCTCTCTCAATAAGTGATGGCTCCTGGATGAACTCAGTTTTCTGGAAACCTTTAATTATTCCTCGTATATGAGATGTGTTTGTCTGTGCTGCTGATTTCATAAAGCCAGACTCATATTTCCTCAGTAAGCAAGCATTCATTTAGTTTTATCTTTGCACATACAGCTCCACTAAAAAGCAGGTTTCCAGCATAGACTCTATATAAACACAGAAGACATGACGGCTCCCCAAAGTGAGGCTAAGGCTGGGGACACACTACACGACTTTCACAGTCTTAACTCAGACCTCTTTTCAAATCTGACTATCACACACACGTGTCCACGCTCAATCCAGCTTAACCCTTGTTTGTTGTCCTCCAAACCGCTAGGTGGCGCCTCGTAATATACAGAGTCCGTTCAGGCCGTGGTAGGACCGTGCGTGCGCATGCGTTGTGTGTTTTTTTGTCCCGTGTCGCTCGTTCTTTGTTTTTTTTCAGTTCAAAAAGCAGTTTATTCCTTTGTAGCCCTGTGGAAAATAAACTCAGGGCTAAAAACTCAAGTCATAGTTCGACAGTTGTTTACATACGGCTTTTGTACGCGACGTGGACACTGTCCCCATGAACCGGAAGTATCACGTCGCTAGCACTATTTGCTAGTCGCATTTCGAGTTCAGACCTGAGCCAGAGGTAAGCCAATCCGGCTAGATTGAAATCAGTCTGGATATATCCAGATACGGCCCGAATCCCACGCTAGCTGGATTGATATTCCCAGTGTGAACGGGGTCACTGCTGCACCCGAGGAGGGATCAGACTACAGGGTTTATTCAGCAACTACCAGCTGGTGGTGCTAATGCGGCAATTTGATATTTGCTAACCACCAAAAAACCCGAAGAAGAAGAAGAAGTAAACTAACAGTGAGGACAGTTAGCTCGCTGCTGCGGCTGTCTGCAGCTATCTGAAAACAACAGGATCAAGTCGTGGAGGAGTCGATCGCTACGTCCACCACAGTCTCCGTCATGTTTCCATTAGTGCACACAATGCATAAAACTTTATGCAAATGTGCAAAAATAAAACAGGAAAACTCTTAATGGCTGCAGGCACAGCAGAGCAGAGGAGGTTTTTATGTAAAACACACCACTTTAATTTATGTTCAGCTGGAGTTTTTAATTCACATAAAACAGTGTTTTAAAGTAAGTTTTAAATGCTCCAGTGACATAATTACCCCCCAACATCACTTTAACGCTATAATCAAAAACTTAATGATGTGAGGACTAAACACTTTTCTGGATTTATCACCTCTGCAGGACAGCGCTGCTTGTGTTCATGTGAAACATCCTCGTGTGCTGATCCGCCGTAAATATGAAAGTTATATATTTTGATGTAAAATCGGTAAATTACATCCACACTCGCCTGAACTACACAGACATTAACATTATGCTGCTGAGGCCCCACAGTGTCCACTCTGCCCACAATTAAAAAGATCCCATCACCAGGTCCATTAATTTCCAGCAGAGCTGAGTGGCCCCGGTCAATGAGAGGATTCTCATTAGTAGCAGGAGAAGCAGAAAGCACAGATTTCTTCACAGCTTCCTTCACTCTCCTGACAACGTGATTCACTTTTCTTGATTCACTGCCACTTCACTGAGTGTGGAAAGGACAGGAGGAAAGGGTCCTGCTCCTCAAAGCGTCCCAGGTCTTTGATCTATAGATTAAGACCCTGTTTCCACATAAACGAGTATCTGTAAAAACTAATATTTCCTTCCCTCCATTTTCCAAAACACACATCATCTCCCAAGAGCGATCATAACTACTCCAGGCCTGTGGGGGCAGTGTAGGAAGAAAGAGAAAGCCGAGCGAGCCAATCAGAAGCCTCATGGACACAGTCTGGCTCTTACTGAACCTGGAGACCTGACATGTCTCTGCTCCTCTACACAGTAAGAGGAGCTGTATTTAAAATGCAAACATGTAAAAAGTGCTGACACCAACTGAACTGCAAACGCTACCCGGAATGTTTCCATTACTAGACTACAGCTGCTCTGGCTCTGACTCCGTCTTTCTCAGTTTTTGTCAGTTCACATTCAAACACAAATACGGCGTTTTCCTAAAATCTCCACTTTTGCCAGAGTTTTTAGAAAGATTCATTTTCAGAGGAGAAAACTCTGTTCATGTGTAAATGAACGGCACAAAGGAAGGAAAAGTCTCAGCTTTAGTCTCAGATATCCTGTACGTGGAAACGGGGTCTAAGCTACATGCAGGATCAAAAAGGACAAAAGGGATGAGAAGACTCAAACACACAAGACCCCGGTGAACACAATCAGGGTGGGGCAGGTAATCAAAGATGGAGGGGACACGAGGAAGACCGAGACTTTCAAAATAAAATGAGAAACAACCAAAGCAGGGCAAAGTAAGCCAGTAAAAATACAATGACACTAAAACCACAGATTTAAATGACAACAAAACCAACTGAACACCTTCGGAGACCTGGCTGTGTCTTTGCTTCAGTGTGGTCATCTGATACTGGACCTTCTCGCCTTGCTGTGCCAGTGGCAGCCAGTTAACTTGATGAACTGGTGGATAGACTCAAGCTTTTCTGTCTCCGGTGCTTCTGTGCTAATTTAATGACTCTGAGTCTGTAAACATAAATATTAAAAGAACAACACAGCATGCTAACGGTGGCTCAGGGCTATTCAGCAGAAAGAGAAATGTGCTTCTTTAATTAACAAAGGCTGTGTCTCATTTCAGGGTCTGCATCCTTCGGAGTGCGCATTTTAAGGCCGCTTACGTCACAAAGCTGCGCGAAGGCTGTCCCAATTCGCCAAAAGTCGAAGGGTCCTTCAAATGCGTCCTCCAAATGCGTCCTCCTTTTGCCTGAATTTGGAGGACGCATCGCTACCATCCTTCGTGGCCTTAAATATCCCACAATGCTTTGCGGACCTACTTTTTGTCCAATAGTACAACGACGGACCAAGCGAGCGGCAGCGGCAGCGGCAGGAGTGCCGAATTCACATTTAAATGTAAGTAAAGAGCATTAGTTCGAGAGTTTTAAAATGCTAGTAGTGACAGTGGCATTAAAAAAATGAGTTTTATATTTACAAACATGACGTCCTGTTGATACGAGGCGCTGTAAACTAAACGTTTTGATTGAATGTTGTTTCTGGACTGTGTACTGTAGTACAGTATAAAGTATAGTTCACGTGAGGAGCAATATTATCGTTATTATATCAAACGGTCATTCTGCCTGTTGTCATTTTGTTGAAGGAGGAGCAGAGAGAAACAGAAGAAAACCTGACAACTGATAACGGAGGAGATGAGGCTGGAGAGGGAGGGAGAGAGAGAGAGAGAGAGAGAGAGAGAGAGAGGAGAGAGCAGAGAAAGAACGGACAGACCTCAGCTCATTGAGAGGATGGTGGACAGCAGTGATTTTATGTTCTGTGTTATTTAAATGTTACTTATTAAATTAAAGGATGATATTAAATCGTTCTTGTCTCTGTGTTCTTAAACTCTTCTAACCTTGTTACATTATGTGTTTCATCACCTATTTATAATTTAAGTAAACTTTTGAACAACTTCTCAGTGACCACAGTAAATCATTTATTGTGTGTGTGTTGTGTTATGTACAATATTTACAAAGACACAGTTTGAACATTTCTAACTATTTACCAGTGGGCATTATGAAAATGTACAGTTTATTATTTATAAAGATCAGCAGAAAATACTATTCACAAAGAACATATATATAAATGTTTGGCTGAGCAGGAGTCCTTGGTGCTGCTGGACTGGATGATGCCACGGTGAAGACCTTGGAGTCCTCTGGCTGTGAGTGGGACATCATCTGGGGGAGGGGGGTGTCTGTCTCCTCTGTCCACCACATCGTCCATCAGGGTTTGCAGAGCTGACGATCGGCGGCTGCCATGTTACTAAAGATGTTTTTAAAAAGGGCAAAAATAAAAATAATAACTTCAACAGAGCGGCTTCCAAAGCAGCTTAAAATATGAAAAGCTATAAAATATGTATCCTCACCCTCCAGAGGTGATGATGGTCAGTACACCTCCTCCAGGACAGACAGCTGGTCCTGCAGGGAGCCCCACTCTCCTCCACCCAGCAGTAATTCTCTGGTGCAGTGACAGACCTGATGCTTAATGACACATTAAAGCAGTGGTTTCAGGGTTATTTGCAGGGTTCTTACACATTTAGCTATTTATTTAAAGTATTAAAATTACAAACAGACCCTGTATCAAGTCTTACAATTGAATCAAATATAAATTACATTTAATCATATTTGTCTATCTACTGGTTATATATCTAGCGTTTGCTCAGTAACTGGTATATTAATTATGATCAATAATATGGTTAAACAGCAGCTTACCGTCACCTCCCCACTGCGCTCTCCCAGCCTGAAGAAAATGAGCCGTCACCGGTTTTGCTGCTGCTGGAGCCGCCTCTCCTCTTCCTCCAACAACAAATAAATATATTAAAATATTCCAAATGTCTAAATCCACACTGTTGTCCCGCTTGTTGTCTAGTCCGTGTTGTGTCGCTGTCGCTGCTTTTGTTTTTCCCGGGGCAAAATTTATGACGTCGCACCACAATCAGGAAGTGCTTTGAAGGCCAGACCGTCCCATTTACCAACGGTGGAGGATCCTCCGGAGGATCCTCAGGAGGACGCGGCCTCCTGAGACCGCGTAGGCTGCGTCCTCCGAAGGATGCAGACCCTGAAATGAGACACAGCCACAGATCTCCTACTTTTGAGCAGCCTTACACATGTACGCATGTTCCATGAATTTCTCCAGACAATTAAAGCAGAATTAGGGTCCCTGTGGGATCTGTGCCGGAGCCCCCCGATTCCTGTGGGCTCACTCACAGCTGCAGGAGTACAGCCGATGGAAATGAGCTGCGGACATTTTTGTCTGAGACTGAACAAAGATATGTACAGACTGAGAGACAAGACACTTGCAGCTGCAGATGTGTGAGAGCTGTTATCTGGCCGGTCTGCCAGTCACACACACAGCACAGGTGGGGAAAAGACAGGGGATACAAGATCTGCTGGTCAGAAACTGATGTCCTCCAAATCTGACAGACGGGCGGAGGGAATGGAAATCAGACACACACCAAATCAAGGTAAAAACAACAGGAAAAGATGCACATATGTGGACACACACAGCCACCATCTGTGTCTGCAGGTCTGATGATGATGGTCTGATTGTTTCTTTGAGCTTTTGCTGTGCTGATATAAACAATGTCCTCATTATATGTGCAGATTCCACAGTTACAACTAAAACAGATAAATGTGCACATACTGTCCATTGACTTTTGATGACATTAAACAGTCCCTTCCAACATGTTGACATAAGTCGAATTCCTCCCTTAGCTGTCCTGGAGATCAGCACAGTTGGCCCCTGTAACAGTGTCAATCTCTTCCAGAAACCAGAGGTCATCACATTGCTGCAGGCCTCACTGATTTGGAGTCTGTTCCGGCTGTTTGGATTGTTCTTTGGTCTCTGGATCCAAGTCTCATCCGTGGTGACAAAGCGCTGCAAAAATCTCTCATGAGCCATCCCAGGAATGACAGATTGTCTCCGGATGTGCTGTGCAATGACACAAGGAAGGACAAACTGTGGAGTCGCTGATTGTATGGTAGGACTGGGTGGGTTTGGGAAGAGGGGATGAGGAGAAGTTACAAGATTTTACGT
Organism: Parambassis ranga; assembly: GCF_900634625.1. Taxonomy (NCBI): domain Eukaryota; kingdom Metazoa; phylum Chordata; class Actinopteri; family Ambassidae; genus Parambassis; species Parambassis ranga. The sequence continues at coordinate 2,580,933 of NC_041034.1, read as the reverse complement.
CAGATCAGATGGACAGGGAGGATGATGGAAGAGGTAAGTTAATGGGTATGAATACCAGATTTTCTCAGGATGTTACCAAGCTGTAGGTAAATAACATAAATAACAGAGGGCCCAAGATATCTTGGGACGCACTTCAAAAATGGCAGATTGTCTCAAAACATGAGGTGGTTCAGGACCCAGCCAGGGTGGATAACTGCAGGGACATGTTCCTGGGAGACACCCAGCTCAGTAACAATGCATGTTATTCAGTCATGTCCCAGATCATGTCAGTCATCTCTTACCAGCCTTCTAGGATGATGGTCATACTCCAGGCCAGTCTTACTGGAAGGAGGAGAACCACATCCTCATGGACATGCTTGGGTGGCTGCTCATCTTCGAACCTGCAGATGATATCAACACAGGAAATACATTAAATGAGTGGAAAACAGTTCAATGCTTGATGAAAAAGCTCAAACCAGAACAGAAACGTAAATATACATTATGTAAATAGGAGGAGCTGCAATCACTTGAGACATAAACAACAACAACAACAATCACTGCAAAAACACGGAGCTTTGCAAGTCAGATCAAAGCGCAATCACTTTCAGAACATCAGTCCAGCCTGTCGTCATGGAGCTTCTTTTAGATGGCATGGCTCTTCACTCCACTCTCACTCATATATAATGCCGAGCTGCAGCCCGAGCTTTGTTTTCACTACGGCAGAAACCTACATCTCTCATAGATGAGACATGAGGGTTCTCTGTCTCCAAGGTGAGCCAGATCGCTCTGCTGAGATGTAAACCACAGGCTCCGGGTGGAGGTAGAGATAGATGTCAGCTCATCTCAGGTGAGGCGGAGGTGCTGCTGCATTGACAGTGGATTCACTGTGATGGCTGCGAAATCCCTGCTTTTTCGTAGATATGCTCACATTCTTGTGGGTCTCCAGCTGTCGCACAGATCCCATCTGCACAGTGAGCAGCTTTAACTCCCAAAAGAAAACTTCTCTGATGGGTGTTCAAACTGATGTCACTGTCTTCATATCTGTACTGTAAGTGAAGCTTCAGTTATCTTAGCTTAGCTTAGCATCAAATAGAGGAATGTTTCCATCACACACACAAACGTTGCTGAAAAGCACTCCTCAGATGTGGTAGCATAACCGACACAAGCTGGGAGTTGCGGCACAGCTTGAGAACCGTGACCGTATCACAGGCCCTCTATAGGAGGCCTCATGAAAGGAAGGAGGAGATTAGTGTTTCTGGAAAAGCTGTGGGAGATTGTACACACAGGATACAGAGGTGTTTTTAAGCACAAACACAGCAGCTGACAGATGTTTAACACAGTCTGTCAGTCACAGGGTTCGTGCCCTAAAGCTGCTTGTGTCATTACAGTGACATACGAGTACCCTGTTTGTATTACAAGGGGTGACTGATCAATCCCAGCAGTTGTGGAGCACAGAAGTACAAGAAGAACATTCACATCGACTTCCAGAAATGGGGCCCGAAACAGCGGTGAAAATGTTGACCAGTCAGGTGACTCTTCATCTTGGGGAACAGGTTCTCCAAACCACATCATCCATCAAGGAAGCAACAGAGAAAGCAGAGACACCCTGATCTCCCCGTTTCCAGCAACTTCCTTCAGCTCATCAGCAGCCGACCTCCTAGCAGGTCCTGGGTCAGTCTGATGACTTCCACCCCTCCAACAGCTATGATGTCAAAAAGGGGCACCATTAAGCTGCATCTTCTTCTTCTTGTTATTCTCTGAGGGTGCACAGGGACCGGTTGGACAGTTGGATGATGGTAGACTGTGTGTTGTCCTTGTCGTTGAGTTCCTCCCACAGATGTCTCAGATAAGAGTATAGTCGGCCCCTGAAAGAGCGTGACCCTTTCCCAGATCAGACCATCACCTTGATGCAGACCTGTTTCCACTGATCTTTGGTCTCACCTATGGTTGCAAACGTCTGCAGGAACCTCTTAGGATCCAATGTCAGATCATCTCTTGACATGTGCTTAGGAGTTTGAGGACACCCAGCTGGGAGACACCCAGCTGTTGTGTTATCAGATCCTGTCAGAGGTGTCCTGACCGGCAGCTCTCTCTGCACCATTCCTCCTCATGGATACTAAGACCTTAGGACAAAAGTGGAGAACATCTCCAACAGAGAACAGAGTTAGGACTGGGGTTCTGATTTTTTAGATCTTTATTTGGCACTTTTCACAGAGCAGGTCTGCAGTGAGTCACATCTTTAAATTTCATTAAAAAATTACTGAGGATTTAACGTTTCTCCTCAGGCTGCTGGAACATATCTTTGTAATCTTATTTCAGTGAGCAGCAATAACAGCAGAACTTTATTAAAGGCCACTTATCAAAGAGGTGAACGCAGCGTTAGGTCACTAATGGGAACAAAATGAAAAGTTCTCAATTTTCCCCTCTTCCACAGAGAGCAGACGTGGACGTGTGCTTTGGAAATCTTCTCATCTCTTATTTTGCAAAACAGCACACAATCTCAGCAGAATAAGATGTGTTGCTGATAAGGTAATAACAGCTGTGAAGTGTACTTGAGCAGTGCAAGTGAAGAGAGATGAGCACCATTAGAAAGCTTACACTGCAGAGAGCATTACTTAAGTCCACTTAGTGCGGTAAACACCTTTAATCTGAGACACACTTAGCTGAGCAATGTATCCAGATGCTAACATTTCTTGTGCACAGCAGGTTGTTCGGTTGGATTCATATTGACGGGAAGGAGTCCTACCTTGACCTTAACCCCCTCTGTGACCTCGGCGCTGTCACTGTCGCATATGAGCCCCTCCGGGTATCTTTATCCAGCGGCAGGTCGCATCTTCAAAGGTATTTTTGTGATCACACACAGATGTCTGCCATCTGCCTGCCCTGATAAAACGCTGGCCCGGAGCCAAAGCAAAGTTTTAATTTCCACAGATTGTGCTTCTTCCACTCAGCCGTTTGTCTTTGTTGGGAGGTGGGCACGGTGTTGGTAAATGGTGGCCTGTTCTTTCTGGTGATATTGAGTGTTTTTTTCTGGCTCTTATTGCAGCAATACAGCATGTGAGTGTCTCCCAGGTTGAGCCGATCGGCGCTCACTTCCTGTTGCTGCAACACTCACTCCTACTTCAGGCAGGGTAGGAGATTTCATTCTGATGCACTTTTTGTTAAATTAGTGTAACTTCTCTTTACAATCCGATAGCAACCAATTAGTTCGGCAGTTTCACTTTAAAACGAAGAATATGAATCATCTGTAGAAGCTATAAAACACTAAAAACATCAGCCACACACTTCCTGCTCTGCGTGCACCAGAGAGGTATGTGCATGATGGTCACAGACCGCAGCTCGTCTTCAGGTAATGCGCGTCCATGTGATTGGGAGGCGTGGCTTCGGGGTGAGCTCCAAGAGAAAGGGGCGTGTGTTTACTTTCCAAATCTGGCTGACTCTCACTGAGTTTTCAAAATCTCCTACCCTACCTTTAAATATTCAAAAGGCAGCCCGGGATCTTCTTATGCTTCACACCAACCATAAAACTTTCTAATAAATTGTACATCTAAACTACTAACGTGAAGAAAGCCTGCAGTCTGAGGCACGGGGGAGCATGGGGGCACGAAGGCCAGACAGGAAGCTGACAACATGACAAAGACAGCGGTGAAGCAAACAGAGTAAAAACACCAGGAAGAGTTAACGAGACACAGGTGGAAACACCGATGGTGGGGCGGGCAATCACAGAAGACAGGAAGTAAAACATGCTGAGGAGATTTAGGAAGTTCAAAATAAAACAGGAAGTACAAAGAAACTAGAATCACAAGGACACTGGCATAAACAGGAAGTCAGGAGCCAGAGGAGCCAGAGGAGCCAGAGGAACCAGAGGAGCCAAAGGAACCAGAGGAGCCATATTTTGCTGCAGGAATGAACAAAAAGTCATAACTACCAAAACATAATGAATGAATCTGTCAGATGAGACGACAAATGTCATTATTTCCTGATAATCTCAATATAGAAACACAATAATGTCATAACCAGATGAGGGGCCTATCCTCTATTCCTGAACATAGAAACGGTTCACTTAGATCTGATGTGTTTGACAGGTTGTTATATATACATTTATATAGATCATTACTGTATATTAATGTCAGCGTCGTTTAAATGTAGCAGCTGCTGTGTCTTTATATGACATCTGTACACAATAAATATCCACCTCAGGGCACGGGGATGAGCACTGTTATAGTCTGCACATCTAATCCTGTAATCTCACCCTGACTAACCTCTGCTCACAGCCCATGAACTTTCCAATCTTTTCATGGCTAATAATAATCTTCTTTAAAACAAAAGCCTTCACATTTACATAATTTACATTTCCCTACTGTAGCACTGAACACTTTTCCTTCTATTTCCTGTTTATTTCTGACTTCATGCTGTCTCATCCTCTGTCTTAGTTTTTTATTACTTGCTGATATATCCTAACCCAGTCTGGATTTAAGCTTGTGTTAACCAGTGGTTGCACAGCCTGGACTAATTATTTAACCATATTGTTCCAAATACAAGTTGACCCCCGATCTTGCAAAAAGTCTTAAAGATCAAGTTTAAATTTAGCGTACAAGTTTAAATTTGCTGGGAATAATCACCCCTTGTACTGATTGTCAGGTTCTCAAGGACTGAAGAGCAGCACAGATTCAGACACAAATCAAAATTCTTTAGCAAGGTCAGAATCACAGCGGCAGAGGTACTGAAAACAGGCACTGTCTGAACACAAGGGGAAAACAGTCTGGAAGTTGCTGGAACACTTGGAGAAAGACCAGAAGATGGCCAGACTCACACATAAAACACACGAGGAGGGGGAGACAGTCAGACACATTAGGGCGGAGCAGGTAATCAGGAGCAGATTGAGGTTAGTAGTCCAAAATAATAGTCCTTTAAACGAGAGGTTTTCCTACTGAAGTACAGACTGATGAATCTGTGACGGTAACAGAAGCACGCTGACAACATATTGCTTCATCATTCTTCAGCACCAGACCGGCTATCCATACCTATTATATTTGCAAAATGGGTCTGGGATCCGTCCTCATTCTAAACTCCATCATCGTCTTTTCTAGGATAGCAGACTGATTCTTTGTGTAGAGGAGAAAACGCACAATACAGTACAGTCACTGAAAAAGGAGGATGAGGGTGCTGCAGGCTTCAGGCCTTAAGTTATTTTGGCTTTAGTCTGTGGTTAAAAATTTATTTTGTTTGAAGCAGAGCAGCTTCGCCTCTGAAGGAGACGTTTTGACGGCTGTCATTCTTCTAATGTTTCTGTGTTGTTGTATTGATCAAACCAGGAGCGGCTGTTGAATCCATTTCAGTGCTAAAATCTTTTATGTTGTCCCTGAGAATATTTGAATTGTTTTGTGAGTCACTGAGAAACTGCACAGCCATAACTAAACGTCTGTGCATATTTCATGTGCAGCCGGTGCCGTCATGTCGTCTCTAAAACAATGTGACGTGTGACAGGCAGGCCCGACCTGCGAACAAGATGTTTGCCATATTGTTGTGTCGTATCTGCAAAGCTTCGCCAAAAATACACCCGGAGTCCAACTTAGCCAATCCCATTAAGCTGTCGGCCGCGCCGTGCCCATGCCTTTTTGATGAGGATGTGTGTCTTTTCTTCAAAACCAACTGTTCTCCTTCACTTTTAGTATCAGTACTAAAAGAGCCTGAATTCAGCTCCTGTTGGACACAGATAGGCAACAAATGGAGGCACCAGCTCCATGCAATTAATTCCTCTCCAGCTGTAATACACAGTTCATAATCGACAGGGAGTCCATGTTTACGGCTTATAATTTACCTCCACTGCCAAATTACAGTTGTGCCTCGTCTCATCGTGGCAGTCCTTTTTGAAAATGAGGCATTTTCTCAATCATTCAATCATCTGCTAAAAAAAACGTCCACACGATGTATTGCTTGTTCCTGGTTTCCATGGTGACTATCCTACCTTGACTATAGCAATGACTTATTTTGCTCAACCTGAGGAGGTGGAGCTTAAACTCCTGTGATGCTCACTTTGGAAACGACTAGTTTACATTCATGCCAAATGCTGTAGCCACACACTGATGTCCATACACTACAAACAGAGATGGATGGCATGGGCATCTTCACTGCCCCCTGGTGGCAGGTTACAGTATAAACTCCCCCTCTTTCATGTTAGTGGACCCTGAAACAGATTTTTTTTCAGAGATGGGTTGTTAGATAAATTAATATTTTAATATTCTAATCAATAATTAATCAGAAAGTCTGACCTCAAACCAGCACCACTGCAGAGAGGAGGGTGGCTTCAGTGTATGGGGTTAAACCAGGTGAGCTGTAAGGGGCTAAAAGCATTTCCGAGTTACAAAGGGTGGAATTTTTTTTTTTGTCTGTTTGGTCAGCTGAGGGTGAGGTCTGCCATGTTGGTTCATTTATTCCTCACTGTGCTTGTTACTTTTTTGATTGTTACAACTGCAAACGTTTTGCAAGAAACAGTATAAAATAAAAAACTAAAATTCAGCAACTTCATCCTCAGGTCTAAGTGAACGCTGATGAGATTCCATCAGGGTGTTTTTAAGATATTGTGTTCACTAAAACAGGATTTACACCTGAAAAACCTGAAGCTTTTTTGTGTTTTAGTTTGTTCTGGAGTATCTGTCGCAGCGTCAGACTGCTCAGGCTGGTCTGTCAAACAAAGATGGCTGCTTATGACTCCATGTTGGCTGCATCCTGCGCCAGCTGATGAGATGAGCTCCATCTTTTATTGAAGGATGACACTGATGACATCTGCTGGCATGTCGACGTGTCAGATTCCCTCCTTAAGGGGTCTTGGATGATGTTGTTTGTGTTGGATTAATTCACAGCAGCAGAACAACACTTCAGTCACTGAGTTCTGAGGTAAAAAAAAAAAAAAAAAATGGCCGTCGGCGTTTAGGACATCTGGTCGACCTGTTTGTCCCGAAGGGGGCCAACATGTCCTTACCGGAAGGAACAGCAGGCTCTGCTGGGTAATAACATATGAGTGTCCAAAGACTCTGTTCAGCAGCTCCTGCACCGGCTCGCTGAGCAGGCTGAGTGATGCTGATAGTCACGATGTGGGCAAAGAGCCACCGGATAATGGAGATTGTGCTCCTCTGGAGCCGGCCGCGGCCCTCTCTGTTCCGCACCGGGACCTGGATCCCTGAGCGGAGATATTTCATTATTCCACCCTCAGCTGGGACATGAAAAGTTTCATTTGAATGCAGCGGGGCTCATTCGGGTAATTGACACCATTCAGAGTGCGCCGGCCCAGACCACAAAGTCTGTGTGAAAAGAGCCGAGCGGCCCGGTTTTTGAACAGCGGTGTGGAAAATTAGAGGTTATTTCAGTGCACTGTGACAACAGTTCTCATTTTTCTTCAGGGAAATGTTGGATAATCATTCCTCCAACAATGAGAAGCAGCGATCTGCATGAATCAGCCCGCCGTCTTCTGGGGCCTTCAGCTTCATGAAATTTGCAGCATGCAAGCTGCTACTTGTGACACAAGATCATCTGTTAATTTTGACTGTAAACTGCAAGTGACAGTCAGTTTTAGTCGCGAAATGAGATTTAACGACGCTGACATGCAAAATTCATTTCACTGCAGGTTGCATGGAACACATGTAAAACAGGACTGTAGTGAAGCATGGGACTAAACACAGCAGAGCCATCAAACAACAGCCAAGAAAGCCTCTGAGTTCAGAGAGAGTGAGGAATGTGGTTTGTTTCTCATTTACACACACACACCTGAAGAACAACAGTGGTTTCCATAGCAACAGTATGTACACTCAACATCACATAACGCAAGTGACCCATATAGGGCAAGGATCAGCCTGTCACACTGGTCACATTAAAAATTTAAATATGAAAGGGAAAAAAATGTAAGTAAAGTAAAGTAAAGATTAGACCTTGAAAAACCGAAGGTGAGGCTCCTATATTCAGGACAATATGGTAAAGTTTGTCATTTAAGTTCTATTTTTAATGTTTAATGTTTTACAATCAAAATAGCCTCTGGGCCTCTTTATACATACCACCAGCTTTATCTTCTGAGCAAGAAGATAAAGTGACAGCAGCAAGAAAAGTCCTCCTGAGCAGGACCCGGCTTATATGGGGGGGGGCTCCTGCTGATGGTTGGCTGGTAAGGGAGGAAAAGAGGGGTTAGATGGGACAGAGGAGGTGAAAATGAGAGAAAGAGGAGAAGAACATATATATAATATATATATATATATATATATATATATATATATATATATATATATATATATATATATATATATATATATATATATATATATATATAATGTGAACGGGGTCAAAAAGGGTAAAAAAAATCTTTTACCCTTTTTGACCCCGTCAAAAGATGGCAAAAGATGGCAACAGTATATACTGTTGCCATCTTTTGCCATCTTTTACCCTTTTTGACCCCGTTCACAGTGGGGAAATCAATCCAGCTAGAGCGGGATTCGGGCTGTATCTGGATATATCCGGATAGTTTTTTTCTGAGCCTGAACAATGCAAATCTGGATATATCTGGATTGATTTCAGTCCACCGCTCAGAGGTGGCTCTAGCCGGATTGGCTTACACCTGGCTCAGGTCTGAACACAAATGTGGCTAATGAATCCCGCTAGCTATGTGATACTTTCGTATTCACGGGGACAGTGTCTGGGTACAACAGCCTTATCTAAACAACCATCGAACTATGACAGCTTTGCCCTGAGTTTATTTTCCACAGGGCTACAAAGGAATAAACTGCTTTTAGAACCGAAAAAAAAATGAAAGAATGAGCGACACGGGACAGGCATGAGGCATGCACACACGCGGCCTGAATGGACTGTGTATATTACACGGCGCCACCTAGCGGTTTGGAGGACAACAAACAAGCCGGGTTAAGCGCAGACACGTGTGTGATAGCCAGATTTGAAAATAGGTCTGAACGTATCCAGCTTAAAGGCGATCTGGATTCAATCCTACTCTAGCTGGATTGACTTTCTCCAGTCTGAATGGGGCCTTACTAGAGGCAGCTCTCAGAGGCTGCCGTTGTTGACCCTTCCTCTCTCAGCCCCGGAGGTTTCCACTTGCTGTTGAGTCATATCTTTGGGTCTGCAGGTTTCTGATCTGTCCTCTGACTCGTGATGAGTTTGTCTCTCCTGGATGCACTGTGGTGATGCTTTGGATTTACTGAACTAATGATATCATGTCTGGAGAAATTACTCCTGTTTCTAGTAGATCAGTAGGCGACATGCCAGACATTCCTCTGCTCCCCGTGCATCAATACACTCCAGCAGCTGCCAGGTGTGCACGCTTATTAAAATGGGCAGAGCTCCAAACACTCGACGAATCATTTTCTTCAACGTTCTTTACATTCCGGCCGACACTGCCTCATTCACAGCTGAGCTGCGTGTGTGTGTGAGCAAGTGTGACAAGCAATCATCACGTTCTGAACAATGCAGGTTTCTGCCTGATTCATCATTAACAGCCTATTTTTGTGTATGGTTTCGTTTATATTTGTATTTAATAGATTTATAAATTATTGACCTTATAGATCAGTTATAATAAGACAATGTTTGGGTTGCCAGATTCTGGAAATGTCCTCGTCAGCAACAAGCTTCTCTGCCACTATTATTAATATTAACCAGCCCTGCTCCAACCAAAAGATTCTACCTGCAGTTATCCTCCAAACCACAAGAGGGCACAATCATCTGTAGTTAGATTTTTACTGCTGAAAATGGGCTGCTTTTAGAAAACATTTGCAACAGTTCTGGACAAAAATTGATCAATTGTGATCAATGAAAAAAAAATCGAATTCTGCCGCCTTGGCTTAACTTGATGTTAATTGTCAACGTCCTGGGAAAACAGGAGCGCATTAAGCGCTGAAGATGAGCACCACTAAAACACAAAAATCTAAATTAGCAGCTATCATAGCATTTAAGCTAGTGACTTTCACACACTGCTTGAACAAATAAAGAGTAAAATGAAACTTTTACAGGGTAACTAATGTTTAGATTTCAAATGTAAAACAATCAAATTAATTTTCCTTTATCAGAATTATACAACTTTTATAGCACACAGCACGGAGCACGAAGCAAACTGACAACAGAAGTGAGGTGCTAGGTCTGCACAGGCTTGATACGTGGCGCTAAATCACACTGTCCATGGGGAACTATCAACTGTCAACACACAGCTGAAATAATAATGCTTTAACACTCATAATACCAAAAGAATGGCCTTTAAAATGAGCCATGATTAGTCTGCATCAGACTTTTAATGATGCATTAGATATTAGTACAAGTTCTAAACTCTCTATTAAACTGTCTAATAGTAATCCTAATCTGTGTGAGGAGTGTGTGGATTATAGCGAAAACACTGTCTCAGTTTCTGTTGAATGTTTAAATGTGCTGCAGGCACCACAAACAAACAGTTTGCACAGCTGGTGAAGAAACGTTTCAGCCTCTCTGCTCGTGTTTATGACAGTTTGCCTCCGACATATAATAAATAAATTGATGGTGCACATGTTAAAAAAGACACAGCGAGCCATTAAAGTGGAACATGCTCTGTTTTTACAGCGGTAAATCTGATGCAATTTTTAAGACTCTGAAAATGTTGTGTGTGAAATTGTTGCTTTTACAGTGTGGGGTTTTAGTTATTGATTATGTGTCCATTTATGGGGTAAATTTGAATGCTCAAATCCCATTTGGCCCCTAATTTAAGCAGCACACACACACACACACACACGCTGTGACAGAGCTGCCCACTTCTGTTATCATTTATGTGAATCTAACGAACAGCCTCCCCGACAAACGGGATCCATAGATCAGAGACTTGAGTGTGAACAGAAGGTTGTTAATCTGAGCCTCGTCCATGGCGCTGGGAGGACTGCTGTTTGTGTTTTAATTTTAATGGACAAACCAGAAGGTTATTGTTACATTTTAGATGTGCTGTGTTGTTTGTGTCATACCTATTCATCTCCAGTTGAGGGCAGAAACGCTGCTGGGGGGGGGTCTGAGCGCCTTCTAATAAAGAACCAAGAGGAAGAGGAGGGTGGTGTACAAGAGGAAGAATGCAACCTTCATGTGCAGATGAAGAGGTTTTAATCTGAATATCTTCTAAAATGAAACCCTACCCTGCACCATCCCTATTTTTGTTTTATTTTTATGCCAGAAAAGACAATAAAATGTCCACTTTAATGTGGTTTAAATGTGGGAAAATGACATTTTTTCCATTTATACAAATAAAATTAATGTTTTACAAAATAAAACAAAGTAGTTTTACAGTGTTTTAGCCTCTCTAGAAAAATGTAGCCAGTCTAGTTTTTCAATCAGGTCTTATTGTACGTAGTTATTGTTTAATAAGGGTTAAATATCTCCCTATTGTTGATGTAATAACAGCTTTTTGAATCAAAGCCTGTGTTTTACAGTGTCTTCAACCTCTCTAGGATAACGTGTGTTAGGATATGATCCATATAAATGTTGTAGTTTTTTATTTAGACCTGCTTTACTTCAGTCTTAATGTGAAAACATCAGTAAGATGTTGCTTTATTTGCATTTACACAAATACAACATAATTATTTACATAATATAATATATATTTATAAACTTTCTGTGGTAATTTGGTCCAGATTTGATATTTTAATGTAGTAGTTTTTGATCTAATGTTGCTCTGATGTGGTCTAAAACTGTGAAGTTGTCCGTTTTTTGCAAAAAAAAATAAAAAAAATAAAATAAAATGTGATTTTTTTTATAGTGTAAAATAGTTTTTTACAGCATTAAAATGTGGGGGGAGAAGTAGAACCAGCGGAACCTGAAGTACTCACTACGCTGGTGAACATGCGCTGAGTGGCGATATTCCCGTTGGTCCCTGAAGGCAGCAGCAGCAGAGGAGGAAGGATCCCTGGCAACGCTGTCACAAAGCTAACGTCCCTGCTAAGCCTCCTGAATGCCTCAGCTTTGTCAACATGCAGTTAAATGTTCTCCTGCAGTTTGATGTTTACCTCGTAGCTTCCTCGAAGGCGTGTTAACAAATGTATGATGGCATTTTTTAACGAGCCGAGCTAGCTTAGCTAGCTAGACTTTTTTTTTGTCTCCGCCGTAGAATCACAATCATTTTTTTAACCAGCTAACCTGAACGAGCTGTTGTTAGCTTTAAGCTAGCTTGGGTGAATATGGCGATTGTGTCTGGTTCTTGTGCCAGGGTGAACGGCTCCAGGAATGGGCCCTCCGTGTCGGCTACACCTTCTGGATCTGTCGGACAATCGCAGCCCATGATAGCGGTGTGGGAATGGCAGGATGACTCAGGCTACTGGCGGCCTTACAGCGGACAAGTGAGCGCATACATCGAGCGGTGTCTGTCACCGCGGGGCCAGAGAGGAGGAGGTGGTGGTGGAGGAGGAGGAGGACCCGGCTCGACGAGCATCTGTCTCGGACAATCAGACCCCAGCCTGTCGCCTTACCTCATTGACATACCAAGCTTGAAGCAGTTTCGGCAGGACACAGGTGAACACATTCATGGCATTTTTACTCCCAGCTTAACGCCCATTGTTGTCCTATATCAGGCCCAGTTAGCTCATTTAGCATTAGCTTACAGGGACGATGTTGTTTTGATGAATGTTTACATATATTCTAGATAGATTTAAACAAACATTTTAACGACATTTTATACGTGCTAAATAATGGAGGCTAATTTGTCCATGTGACCTTTGCTGTAAATAGCAATGCTAGTTTGATTAGCATGTAGTTTTAATTTAGTTTGAATGAAGGACATCAGCTCAAAACAATGCTAAGGATGTATTTTACTATAAAGCAGCAACATTAGCCCAATAACTGCAGTGACATCACATTATGTCTGTCATGACACTGGTTGGATCCTGGAGGGAGGTTTCTTACTTTCATTTTGTGTCATTACTAATAATCAATTTCCCTATTTCCAGGAAAGACACGGTCCGTCCGTCGGTCCCTGTTTGCCCAGTCCTCAGGACTCGGCAGTGGCGTTTACTGGGAATGGGTCAACGACGAAGGAGGATGGACTCCATACGAGACTCGAACCTCTATCCTTCTGGAGCACAGCTATCAGGCCCGTCAAGGCACGGCCGACCTGGGCCCGCACGGATATAATTACATAGTTGATCTCACATCTCTGACCCAAGTGAACAAATCGTCAGGCTTTAGGCGGCAGGTGCGCCGACAGTGCAACCTCCCCTACCCGCTGGCCTCCTCGGGGCCCCCGGCTATCCCCTCGGCCCTCGCATGCTCCTGCCAGCAGTGTCTGAGCCACAGCAGCACAGGACCCATGCCCAGCCGTTCGCGACATTCCTTTTCGTCAGGGAGCCTGAACCGACCCAGCCTCCAGGGAACGGGCCGGGCTGCAGCGGCTCACCCTACGTCTGTCTACTCGCCCTACCCTAGGAGACCCCTCTCTGTCGGGGGGATGTCCTGGGGCAGCCCCTGGCCTCCGCCACTCTCTGGAAGTCAACTTTCTGCACCGCCTCTCCCCAACTCTACCAGTGCCAACGGGCTAAGGTCGGTATCTGACACCTGTGATAAGCTGCGTTCATTAATTTTAAACAGATTAGAGAAATGACACTTCCTGTGATTCACACAGCCCTCTGGGGATGCATGTCCACCTCCACACCCAGTTCCCCGTTTGTCTTTCCTGTCTGTCTCCACATTGAGCTGTCCTGTTGAGCAGGAATGGCTGTTCTTTGCTTCAGTGGCGTGTTTGCTTTGGCTCAGCTCAGCTGTGACTCTGGTCTGTGCAGAAAACTGTTTCCAAAGACACACTGCTTACTTACTTACTTACTACATCAGTGAATTATTTTGACATATTTGCTACATATTCGAAACATGCCAGCGTCAACAGAATGAGCTTAGCTTGTCACCAGCTAACCTCATCAGAAGACCATCCAGGGGGCCTCATACTATCAGTCACACATTTCCTTCTATTGTGTTTCAGTGTCATCTGAAAGGTCAAAACGCCCCATGGGAATGATTCTGTTTTTATATGTCAATTCTCATGTTTTGTGCAAAACTAGTGTGTTTTTTGTGGTTTTAGAGAAGAAGATTCTGTGAAAACAAACAAACAAATAGACCAGAATTTCTCAGATATATATTAGATACTATTTAGATACTTTAATAATCCAAGAGAGAAATTGCTTAAGGCTGCTGCCAAGTAGCGCCACACCAGTGAGTGCACTGGTGGCAGTGCCGGGACTAGTGACTAGGGAGGAGTTGGGATCGAACCACCAACCTTCCGGTTATTGGACAACCCTGTTCTACCACTGAGCCACTGCTGCTCTTCAAAGTGTTAGATCAAAATGGCGGATGTTGTAAAAGGTCTCACGGAAGCCAACATCAGTAATAGTTTGTTAGACTGGACTTTTGACCACTTAGAGTAAACATGATGGAAAAATGTTTGGCTCCTCCTCCATTCGTGCTCAAGGAATGGAAATGTTCAGACTAAAACTCATCCAATGTCAAACAAAGTAAGCTAATATTTGCTTCCCATGTTTCTACTTTTCAAGTGTCAGTTTTTAAATTATAGTAGAGCTCAGATGAACCGAGCACTTTGAGCGTTGTCTTTTTTTTTTAAAGGACTCCTGCCACGACTAGACTGAAGACGTTAAAGAACTCATCCAGTGTAGCTCACTTTTCCCATGACGTCTCCTTGGCAACAGTAAACAAGATTCATTGGATGCATTTTCATCAGTATATTAACTGATTGAGTCACACTTCCCAGTTACACCATGCAGTCTGTGTTTAGTGGTTGTTAATCTATCTCTCAGACATGAATAATTAGTCATATTTCCTGGATCTGATCCCACTGAGAGCTCAAACCTGAAGTGATTCCTTAGTCTTTGTTCAGTTCCTTCCTGTCTGGTGCACCGCTGCTGTTTTTACTGACTGAATGTCTCTGTCTGTGTTTCCTGTCCTCCAGTGTTCCTTCCATCTCTGTGCAGCTGAATGGATCCACCAGCGTGAGCTCCGCCCTGGCAGGTAAACGGGTCACTGACCATCCATCCTCAGCGTAACCTCTGCTGGCTCCGCATCACACACTGGAGTCGGCCGGAGGTTTTTTATTCAGTAGTATTTTAGCTGTTGCTCTCTCTCACTGCATCGGTCATGTGAGTGAGCGACAAAGGGGGAGTCATAATTGGAACGCACCCCAAATTTGAACCTCACAAACTGGCATCCTCTCCAGCCGTACACATGAAAGTGAGCCTGCACAGGTTTCCTCTTGGCCCTGGATGCAAAGCGTGATTAACTTCAGCTTCCAGGCCTGATCCTGTGAGGCAGCTGCTGTCCCACGGCTCCACCCGCCTCTGACTTTTGATTGATGTTTCAGGGATAAACAGCATAATAACTGCTAAACAACTCAGGAACGCCCTGAATATAGATCACATTTCATGAAGCTTTGAGAGGAAAATACAACAAGCTGCCTGTTGTAGTTTTATAAACAGTTATCTTTTTGTGAGGGCTACAGCTCCACAGCTCCTCCTCTGAAGTCGAATCTGTTCAGAAATCTGCACTCTGACGGTTCTGCAGCTTGACATTTTATTCATAATGCATTGCATATTCATTCTGCTCAGCTCACTAGTGTCAACATAATGCAAAGTCATTTTTTTGTCATTTCATCATGTTTATATGTGAGTCAGGTCCAACAATATGTCGATACTGATTTTAGAAGGTAAACAAATCGACTCATGGTCTGACACCGTCTGCTACATGTGTTGTACAAGCAGACACTTCAATGGGTCAAGAACTGCAGTTCCTCATGTGGCCACTTGATGGTGGTTTCAAAAAACGAGCCAGTCTCCCAAAGACTTCCATGTTAAAACATCTATTTATACAGTCACAACATACATGTTTACATGTGGCTTTAACAGGAGACGCAAACATTATGGGATTATTTGGGATTATTTGGAGTTAAGCTATGGTTTGCGTCTTTTTCTGTGTGATATTGTACAGCAACTGCTCTAATACAGATGCCATGTGACCAGCTGACTGACATCTATATTGGTTGGCACTCTATATTTTACATCCTGCTCTGTGGTAATAAGGCAGAATATTTAAATCTCGGTCTTTTCAGGCTTTGAACGACACACGCGCACATAATTAATGCTCACGTTTCCCTGAAGTGGTGGAAATGGAGTGCAGTTTAATCCTGTATGTCAGCAGGTTGTAACTGTAAAAAATGGCAAATCTGAAGGCCCTCTTTTTTTTTCTTCTGAAATTATAAGTTGGGTTCTGTGCCGCGATAAGCCAACTGAGTCAATACAGTCAGCCTGGAAGGAAACTAACGGACCAGAACCTCATTAGAGAAACGCACCGAACCAAGACTTTTAAAATGGAAGGTCACTGCTGTGGCGTGTCTTCTCCAAATGTACAGTTCTAAAGCCCATTATTTGGTAATGAACATTAATTATAATCATTGCTTTTCTTTATACACGTGATTGTTTTGTCAAGCTCGTAAAACAAATATTGCAGCGGTGGGAAATGGACAACACAGCACCAACACAAACTGCAGCCAGGAAGCTGGCAGCCCGGTCCTTTATCGTGTTGTTATTGCCTTGATATATAGATCTGTGGATATTGACTTGCTTCTTTTGCCCACCCTCAAGTGGCCATTGGAGGAACTGCAGTTTTTGGATTAATTTCTGTGACACTTTGTTAGCTAACATTACACATTTTCTTAGCATGCAAGACAAAGTAAGGCTGCATCACTGAAGCAGGAGAACTGCGGCGTTTACGTGACATGAGCGTGCTGCTCGCAGGGCATGTTGCCGGTATGTTCTCCCACAGTTTGCTGCAGCTTCGGTGTAGCACGTTTCTTTGTTGATTCAAAGCTCACATGTTGTTTGCACTTAGCTCTTGAGATTAACGCTAGCTCTGCAACATTAGCCCTTCTCACTAAAAGCTGCTTTGATCACAAAAACTCTGACGGAAACAGTTCTTGATGTTTGTATGTGACTGAATGCGGGTCGCAGTGGGCGCGTCAGCTGCTGCTACATCTCTCATACCTTTGATTTGTTCCCTTCTACTCCTGCATAATCTCCACTTGCTCTCACCTGCCCCACTCTGCCCCGCCCCCATACCCCACCTCAAACCAACCCCTTCATCCCCCCCTCCTCCTCCTCCTCCTCGCTCCAGGCATGGCCTCCATTTTGATGTCAGCAGTGGGACTCGGCGTGCACTTCACCTCCGCCCCTCTCCCTCAGCAGCAGCAGCAGCAGCAGCATCAGCAGCCTCAGCAGCATCAGCAACCTGCTCCTTTCTCTCTTCCTCTTCCTCTTCCTCTTCCTCCTCCTCCACCTCCTCCTCCTCTTCCTCTTCCTCTTCCTCTCCTCCCCCCAGCCAGCAGGCCCTGCAAGCCCCACAGCAGCAGCAGCAGCAGCAGTTCAGTTAGGAGAGCAAAGAGGCAGCACAGGAGAGGTAGCTACCACTCCACCAGCCCTCAGTGTGTTTCTCCATCCTTTTTGCTCCACCACTGGCTTCTTCATCCACCATCAGCTCACTTTCATTTTTGCAGCTAACCAGTGTACACTTTACGTACGTGGCCTTTCTGATGCCACCTTAAAAACACTTTGATGGGTCTGACATCACCAAATCATGACCCCGGTGTTCATTCCTGCTCCAGGTTTGATGCAGATGACATTAAAGGTCCATATCAACCCCAGCGGAAGCATCGAGCTACACAATGGTCCTTTAAAACACAAAAGAAAAGGAATAGAACAGTGGTTTCTGTTCTGGTGAAGCTCTTTTAATTTGACTTTTGTTGCTCATCTGTATTCCAAACTTCATTTCCTGTTTCCTTTCCTTTCATCATTCATCATTGTCACAACCTAAAAGCAGCAGGGGAGATGACATCACACTCATGGCCAGGAAACGGAAAGAGTCTTCACGTTTTTTTTTCTTGTTTCTCAGCTGGGATGAATTAGCCCACCTCTTTAATTGTCTTTCCTTTCAGAATGAGGAATTAAACGTTTGCAACAAACTCAAAGTGACGTGTGCAGATGAGGTTCTAGTTAGCCTGCAGAGCTTCCTAAACAGACTCGACAGTCAGATGAGAGGAAATGTGCAGTCAGTGCCCCCCCCCCCCTCCTCATGCTGCTCATCAGTCCATTCTGCCACCATGCTGTCACATCGTCTCTGTGTCTCATGATGATCTGCAGCAGCCATTTATTTGTGTGTAATTTTAGGTTTATGTATGTGACTGAAATGGAGACGATGAAGTGTTTGTGTTCTCTCTCCTTGTGTCCCTCTTCCAGCCTCTGCTCAGAGACCCGAGGAGGTGATTCAGCGCTACATGGAGGTGGTGGCCGCGGTGCCGGATGAGGTAACCGTTTCATCTCTCCCTGCTCAGTTTGCACTGTCACAGAGCCATTAACCGGCCGACAGCAGCACAAATGGAGAAATTCCTCCACACAGCGCGTTGATAGATTGTTTGTTTATTGTTGCCGGCTTTACAAACAAATGAGTTTGTGTTTCGTTGTCGAACTGCGCACACACACAAACACTCCTTGTTTCCTGTCCCCAACATCAGGATTGTATTATCTGCATGGATCAACTGTCCAACCCCTCCAGCTACGAGACTCCGTCCACAGAGGAGGGAGGCCCGAGCATCCGTCCAGACACTGTGGGCAAATTCATCAAATGTGGACACACTCTGCACATGCTCTGCATGCTGGCCATGTACAACAACGGAACAAAGGTACACAGCTGTCGCTCTTATTTCTTATTTATCTGTATGTCCACAAACGCCACCTTTGAGACAGATTCCTCCCAAAAACTGCTTTATTAATTTAAGATGATCAACAAAATAACATCACACCCCATATGTACTGGGAGCCAAACAGATCAATATATATCTGATCCCCCGCCCCTCAGGACGGCAGCCTGCAGTGCCCCTCCTGTAAGACCATCTACGGGGAGAAGACCGGCACGCAGCCCAAAGGCAAGATGGAGATTTACAGCATCGCCCAGTCGCTGCCAGGACACCCGGACTGCGGCACCATCCAGATCATCTACAGCATCCCGCCTGGAATACAGGTGCACAAATCTGCTTTGTATCGATGCAGTTATTGGATTATTTTCTTGTTCCATCAGATTTTTTTTTTTTCATATTAAAGTTTATAACATTGCACTCTTCCTCCCCCTCCTCTTCCTCCTCTTCCTCCTCCTCCCCCCTCCTCCTCCTCCTCCAGGGCCCGGAGCATCCCAACCCGGGACAGCCGTTCAGCTGCAGAGGCTTCCCTCGCTTCTGCTTCCTACCAGACAACGACAAGGGCAGAAAGGTGCTAAAGAGGCTAATTCATGCTAATATTTATGTTCCTCCTATACACATAGAATATTCAGGCCTCAGCATTCACGTCCTCTCACAGCTGCATGCAGCTCATTAACCCAGAACCCTGCATGATTGTCTAAATGAGTATTTTATGTCGTTTCTACGGTGAATCGCAGCAGCTGCAAGCGGCAGCCTCTATAAATAATCACAGATGTAATCCCCTAATGGAAAAAAATGATGGATGGATGAAATGATTGCTGTTGTAGTTGTGTGCATGCATGAAAACATCCAAAAGAGTGCAGCACGGTGTGGGAACAGCAGGGCTCTGAGCACCAGTGTGCTGTTACAGCCCTGTCAGGTTTACTGATGGTCAGAATGGTGGAAAATGTCGACCGCTTTTCTACCAACATGGCTGAATCTCTGTTTAAGAGCCGTTTATATCAGGGACTAAGGACAAGATCTTTGTCAACACTAGTCTGGTCGTCGCTCCGCCTGCGTCACAGGCTTCATTTCTCCATCAAAGGGGCAGATTATTGTGCATCTGCAGCCGGAAAGTTGGTGCTTCGTCTTCATCACAGGAAAGAAGACAGAGTCTGAACACCGAGAGTCGTGTGCTCCACTGCAGAGTGGCCAGATGTCATCGGAATCCAGCTTTAGAATGGTCTGACCTTCACTGTCACAGATAAACATGTGTTAGAGGACAAGTGGCTTTTTATCCAGCTGAAGCACAGCGGCTCTCAGGTGCTTTGTGGAGACAGTCAAGTCTGAACTAGTTGATAAACTGATAGTTTTCTTAGTGATCTGTAACATTTTGTCAAAAAAAAATGGAGGTCGTAGAAGACAGAAAAGAAGCTTGATGATGGACGTGCACTCAAACATGGCTGACGGTTCTCTCTGTCTGTACCACAGGTGTTGGAGCTGCTGAAGGTTGCGTGGATGCGCCGTCTCATCTTCACCGTGGGGACGTCCAGCACCACCGGCGAGCCCGACACAGTGGTGTGGAACGGCATCCACCACAAGACCGAGATGATGTCCAACCTGTCGGGACACGGCTACCCCGACCCCAACTACCTGGACAATGTTTTGTCTGAGCTGGCCTCTCAGGGCGTGACGGAGGACTGCCTCAAACCTCCAGGTGGCGGCGGTGGCAACAGCTAGGTCGCAGCTCGGAGCTTCACACAGACACTCGCACAGAGTCGGTCCAGCCTCTGAGGCCGGGCGGACAGAGAAAAGGACGCCTGCTGAGACTGGGGAAAAAAAAAAAAAAAAAAAAAAAAAAAGACGTCTCACTCTGAGCCTCTTTCAACAAACTGGAGTTTTTGTTTTGTTTTTCTCGTGGAGCCTCATCTGTATCCGTGGGATAAAAATCTCATGAAAGCACTTTAGCTGTGACGGTGCATTTTGCTGGTGAAAAGGGGTTTTTAATCTGGATTCAAGTAGAAAAGTCCGTTTATAATCACAGATCTGACGACGAAGAGAGGAAATACTGTTGTACATAAAAATCATTAATAGAAGAAAAATATGAGACAACAAAGAAAAACACACGTTGTGGCCAGAAAAGGTAGTAAATTCAGTTTTAACTCCTGATTTGACCATGATGTTATGAATTCCCTAACACTGTCATTAGACGAGCACTCATGTCCTGAATTTGCAGTATTTATGCCCATCACTGAATATGTTTGTGTGTGAGAAGGCGGCATCGTGTACAGGACTGCTCCCGTGTGAGAGAATTTTTACAGTGTGACAATCAAGGTCATCGAACTCGTCCTGACGAAAGGAGACGTGGCGGCGGCGAGCGTTTGTGTCCCCCCCCCTCCCCTCCAGGCTGCGGCCTCCTGTATCCACGTTATTCTGCAGTACAGCTGTGTACAAAATAGCTGCAATAAAATGAGATGATGCAAAATGAGCTCTCTGGCTCCGTCTACGATGTTTTGATGCCACCGCTGCTGCTGCTGCTGTGAAATGATGCAATTTGTGTATTTAATGTGCAGGTGTTGTGTGACCGTTCAGGGAGATGAGATGATCAGAGCTGATGGCTTCCTGCAGAGATGTAAGCATCATGCAGAGGAAACTAACAATGACCGGAGAAGTCTGAGGGAAACAAAAGACAAAGTCTGAGGGTGGAAATGCTCCTGAGAGGTCACAGAGGTGATTCTGAGCAGCTACAGCTGTTAGCAGAGCGCCACAGATGGGCGGGGCTTAAAGGTAAACATTAACGTGAGGTTTATACTGTGATTCTGAACAGAGCCGCCAGACCTCATGTGAAAAACAGAATATTGGAATAAAGAGGTCTGAACTTCAGGTTTTGGATTTGTGTGTCCACACATACCTGGAAAAATAATAAAAATCAGATGGGTCACTTCAGCTTGGAACACAGCCCAAGGACTGCAAAAAATCTGTTATTCTATAAATATCTTTTACAGATATATTAAAAAAAATTGACCCACACTCATTGTGGGCTGTGTTCAGAGCGCCCCCTATGGAACAGGAGTGGAAGCTCTATGCATAAATATTTTTCTAGCAATCCCATTATGTCACATGACCGAGCTGCAGGGAGAGGAGACGACTTCATACAGAAACACCAGGCGAGCTCAGGCATTGTGAGAGTCAGCCAGATTTGGAAAGTAAACACACGCCCCTTTCTCTCGGAGCTCACCCTGAAGCCACGCCTCCAATCACATGGACGCGCATCACCTGAAGACGAGCTGCGGTCTGTGACTTCGGCCATCATGCACGTACCTCTCTGGTGCACAGAGCAGGAAGAGAGTGACAACCAGCCAATACTCCGAGCAGGGTCCACCCGGAGGATTGGCTGATGTTTTTAGCGTTTTATAGCTTCCACAGATGATTCATATTCTTCGTTTTAACTAAACTGCCGAACTAATTGGTTGCTATCGGATTGTAAAGAGAAGTTACACTAATTTAACAAAAAGTGCATCAGAATGAAATCTCCTACCTATGAAGGTCAAAGGTCAGGACAGCGAGACAAGCTACGGCTAGAACAGGCTCGGCTAACCCTTAGCCATCGTCTCAGCTGCAGACATCTTTACAGGCGTGAAGGTGACACAGAGCAAACGCTGAATCAATTAACTATTAATGTCGTGTCTTTTCTAAGACCCCCCCCCCCCCCCCCTTGTTTTTACTGTTTGTGCAGACTAATAAAGGATCTTAGTAAGATAGATAAAATAAATCAATCAAATAAAAAACAAAACAAATCTACCCAAACAAAAAAGAAAAATTAATAAAAACCCATTAAAGGTGGGGGGGGGGGACACAGTTTGTCTCTGAGGAGGATTAAAATGTCAGCTGGAGCTTTTATTCAGTAATTAAGGAGGCAGACCGGTCACCTGTAGTCCACATTCTACAGCTCCTGGATCCAGGAGGATCCGGCTTTGTCTCATTTCTTATAAAAATAAAACTCACAGACTGTGGAGAAGTCAGGAAGTTCTGTAAAAACCTCCCCGACATTACAGCTGTGTGACAGGATATCAGTTTGTCCCTAAACCAGCCTCGCCCCCCCCACAGGGGAGCTCGTTCACATCAGCCCCACACACACACACACACACACACACACACTTTTTCCCCTCAAAATAAAGACGTCTTCACACACACGTACCACACAAAGACAAAAACAGGCAGCAAACAGGCAGGCTGCACACGGCCGGTCTAAATACAGGAGGAGCTGCAGCTGAGAGCAGCTGCAGGTGTTTGGAATCACAATTAGATCAGCGGCGTGGACACCAGCACCTCATTGCTCTTTTTTTACTTTTTAACACTTCATAATTTGTTTTATTGCCAAAATTTTGGAGTATTTTATTTAAGTATTTTTTCATTTTCGGTCAAAATTTGGATTTTTAGAGTTTTGTCCATTTTGATCCTATTTAGTTTTTCTTTTTAATCTTTGATTCCCCCCACAAGTTTACATCAGTGTTAAAAAAAAACTGTTTTTTTTTTCTTCACAATTTGGAAATGTACGACCTTAGCCTCAAAATCTGAGTTTTCTTTTCGTAAATTTGAAAAACTTCAACCTTTAAATTTATGGCAGTCCTTCCTGTAAGTCCCGCTGGGGATCGATCAACCTCTCACTCTTCATGAATGTCCATAGCTGGTTCTGTTCTAGTGTGTATGATATGTTTGTTGAAACGGACACAGACGGACTTCCTGAAACACAGTCGGAACCAAACAAAGGTGCAAGGCAACACATTTTATTTCAAAGGCCTAATTGGCGTTAAGGTACAGCATATTAAATATGGTTAGTCCAGAGACGGTCATCGCAGAATAACATACCATTCTTTTCTTTACATGTTACATTCAGGCTGACTTTAAATGACGTATTTTACATGTTGCTGCTGTGAATGTGCTGCTAACATACCGAGCCCCCCCCCCCATCATTAAGACACTTCAATCAGACTTCAGCGGTTACCTGTAGTGACTGGTAGCATGTGTGTGTGTGTTAGTGTTCCTCACTGTATAACAGAATAATATATTTTACATCCCTGCACATAATGTTATATCTCAATAAATATAATAAATAAAAAGTACAAATATCTGAATAATATGGAACCAGATCGTTATCAAAGACGCTTTTTGTTTTGTTTTTTGTCAGTAATACATTGCAGCCAGATGCTGGATCCGACAACGTGACTCATTTTGTAAATGTCAGAGCAGGTAACGTGACTTTAGTTATGTAAAAAAAAAAAAAGAAAGAAAGAAAGGAAAAGAACGCGGCGCCGTGAGGAGACAGAAAAGAAGCGCTGGCCCTGCATACATTCTGCTGCTCCTCAGGAGTCGAACCTGCAGCTCTCCGATCAGTCCGCAGAGAGCGTTCAGTCTCTGATAAAGTGTTAGTGTGGAGGAGTCGCTCCTCCTCCTCCTCCTCCTCCTCCTCCTCTTCATCCCTTGTGTCCTTCAGTAATTGACTTTCCCGGGAACCTGCACATTCACTCCGCTGTAGTCCACCATGTACATGGGCCACTGCTGCAGGCGCAGGGAGATAATGACAGAGGACAGTCAGCCATAATGGAGGAGGAAAATGCCTTCATTAGCACAAAGATATTGTTGACCTTGCCTCAAAACCGGCCTTAATACCAGGTGGCGGTTAAAGAGAGCAGCTTCATTATGCTTCAGCTCTGTGCTGCATCATTGCAGGTTCATCTGCTCCGTTTGTGTTGGAGCTTTCGGACAGAAGAAGACACTAACAGATGCTCGGATTGGAATAAGCTGCTTTTCAGATGTAGCATTTACAGAAACTTACTCTTCATATAGATTCAATGATAAACTTCAGCTAAAGAATTAAAGCACCACGTCAAACTGTTCACTGTCAGGTTAAAGTTACACCACAGAGCAGTTAGAGGGCGCCATTTGTTGTGAAGTTTAACCATTAAAACCATTTAGATTTAGATTTAGACCTCCCTCTCACTGGCCACCTCCACCAGCTCACCTGGGAGGATGCTGAGGTGATCCCAGACCAGCTGGTAGGTACGATCCCTCCAACTGTGTCCTAGGTCTGGCCTCGGGGCCTCCTCCCTGTTGGACATGGCTAAAAAAAACTCAGAACCAGGTGCCCAAACCACCTCAACTGGCTCCTCTCAACGATGACCGCCTAACCCTATCTCTACGGGACTATCTTGCTCTTTCGGTCACTGCCCACAACTCGTGGCCATAAACAAGAACCCGAGATACTTCAAACTAACTCTCCTCTTGCAGCAGTCGACCATTTGTCTGAGGAAACCTGCCCATGAAATAGGTCATTGACAGAAGTGGTGACAAGGAGCAGCC
This sequence comes from Parambassis ranga, assembly GCF_900634625.1. NCBI lineage: Eukaryota > Metazoa > Chordata > Actinopteri > Ambassidae > Parambassis > Parambassis ranga. The sequence continues at coordinate 2,555,885 of NC_041034.1, read as the reverse complement.
TGCCAGAGCACAACCTCCACCAGGAACCCATGTTACCAAGGGGTATGGTGGGGACCTAGGATAGAACCTTGGAGTACACCACGAGAAATGAAACACATCAGTGGGTCTCCACAGTCACCAGATCTCAGTCTACAGAGCATCACTGGGATGGGGTGAAACTGGAGATTCACATCGTGGATGTGATGACAGCATCAAACTAACATTCCAATCGGAAGGTCGGCGGTTCGATCCCAGCTCTGCCCTAGTCATTGTTGTGTGTCCTTGGCATTGACAGTAAAAACTATGGACAGAGCTTCCGTGACGTCACCCGTTTGTTTCTGAAGAGCCGTTTTGAGTCTCAGTGGGAGGTTCGTGATGACCGCCGCCATGTTGGCAGCGTCACGTCAACTGTGCCCCCCTACGTTGTCGGGGGGCACAAACACGATCCTCTGAACACCCTCTGACCTCTCCTCCACTCTCCTTAGTCTGGATCATACTGGGTAATATCGTCTCATAATCTGTGTTTACTGTCTTCCTTGTAGTTCTGTGCCTCGCTCTCGCTCTCTCTCTTTGCAGGTCTCAAGACCTGCATACTGACCTGCAGTCTCTCCTGTGCTCATCGACTTCACTAGCCCCTGCTGCTCATCTTTACTATCAAATTACTATTCCTACTTATGGACCGACGATATATATAGATATCTATTGCAATATAATCACTGTTTCATCTTGCTGTCATGTTTGCTCTGTACTGTATCATGTTTGTATCATGTTTGCTCCTCTCTCTCTCTCTCTCTCTCTCTCTCTCCCTCATCCTCTCTGACTAGCAGCAGGACTGGTTCCCCCTTAAGTTGACGGGTCCTGCTCAAGGTTTCTTCCTCTTAAAGGGAGTTTTTCCTTGCCACAGTGCTCTTAGGGGGGTTCCTGTGAAGCGCTTTGAGACAATGTCTGATTGTAATATGCGCTATATAAATAAAACTGAATTGAATTGAATTGAATTAAAACTCCGAATATGGACAAAGAGGGGGAGCACGAGCGGGGTTTAGGGGGGCGGGCGATCGTGGGAGCAGGAAACTCACGCTGTGATACGTCAACCGTCTGTCACTCAAGCGGCAACGCCCATAATTATGCGTAATTTTAAGTCCGAATACAATTGAAAGGAGTGAGTTGTAAAAAAATTCACCCCCCCCCTACAACTGACACTAGAAGAGAACCTATCATCTGAGACCAGAGTGGTTTTTTGTACCAGGCTGTAAACATGTTCTTTTCTGCTGTGAAGTCGGCCATTTTATCATGGGAGTCTATGGGAAATTACTCGCTTTTGGAGCCAGCCCCCAGCTGTTGCAGCGTGAATTACAAGTTTTGACACTTCCGCATGGGCTTCCACTTTGAGCCCCGAAGGTTGCCGCTTGGTCCTTGGGCAAGGCACTTTACCCACATTGCTTCCAGTGCAGTCACTGGTGTATGAATGTGTATGAATGACGTCTCCACGTCAGTCTCCCCCTGGGGAGCTGTGGCTACAGCTGTAGTTTACCACTGCCACTGTGTCCTAGAAAAGCGCTATATAAGTTCGATGTATTATTATTATTAATATTAATAATTACACCAAGAAATACAGCGGTTCTGAATGCAAAAGGAAGTCCATCTCATGCTAGCGAGGTGGCTGGTGAGCATATAGTGGTTTCATTAGCTAACACTACATGTTTCATCTAGCAGCAAACCAACTCACTGTACACCACATATGCTTACCATCACTGGAATCTGATTGGTCGATATGCCCAGGTCGGAGGAGGCGGGCACTCGGTTGCTCTCCTGGACTCTCTTGCGCTTCCGTCGGTTCGTGGAGGCATCTGTCGTGACTGGTGACACCAAGCAGTTTTTCATTACGAGGCGGCGACGGCACAGAGCGCCACACAAACACACACCTACACACCTACCTGTGTTACAGGCCTGGCTACAGATTTCTGCAAACGGCCTGAGAGAGACAGAGACAGAGAGAGAGAGAGAGAGAGAGAGAGGACGAGGTTTGTTTCAGCTGGAACCAAACTTCGGTTTTTTCACTTTGAGAAAACAATGAAACTGCTGCTGTTCACACCTAAAAAGGCGTCAGCTGCGTGATTTAAGCTCTCGCCTCCATTCGTTCATCACAGCTTAACTGCTTCAATGTCAAAACATTGTTTCCTTATTTCATTTTATTTACATTTGCTGAGGAAGATTTATTCTCTGACATCTCAGAGGCTGGATTTAAATCCACAGCATAAATAAACCATAATGAGCTTAACCACCACCGAGCGGAGCCCCTGCGTGAAACACACGGCGTGCTGACAGCTAGCGGGCTTCTGAATATTCAGGTGTCTGCGCCGCACTCACTGGAGCTGGCTCTTGATGTTGAATGTTATTTTATCGGCGGCTTGAAGGATTTTCTCCAGGCACACGATGTCGTAGGTGTTCGGGTTCCGGAAGGGGATATCGTCTGGAAGGCCACTGACTTCTACCGACTCTGGACTGCCGCGGATCAGCTTATACGGGACCACCACGGAGCGGTCTAAGCCCAGAGCCTCACCTGAAAACAACAACAACAACACACACAGTGTGTATTTCACCAACATATTCATAGTCATACTTTTGATCTCCTCCAGCAAACACCATGTACATTTTAGTTTGAACCTTTTGAATCCGACATTACTCAGTATAATATAAAGTGCTGCACCTCTATGGATACAACACATTCACGGCTACAGACACAGGGAACACACACATGTTTTTTAGCAGAATAACACTGTTAAAAAGAGAAAACAACATTTCTATGATTACTGTTTTAAAAAAAACTGGTGCTGGGTTTTGTGGTTCAGGGGGGATATGTGACCCTGAAAATCTGAAACCAGCAGGAAGGAATATTAGCTCCAAAAGAAGCTTCATAAATCATTAAAATATTTAAATTAAACACACAGAGAACAGCTAATTTTAAGAATTTAGAGTGAAAAACCCGGAGCCGATCAATCGCAGCCGGGCCCGTTTACCGTATTTCTTGTTGAAGAGTTCCTTGACTTGCTCTCGGAGGACGACTTTCTCGCCCATGCGGTTAATGTCATCATCATCTGTCAGCAGGAGAGAGGCGGTCCGTGACAACGTTCAAACAAACAAAGTCTGAGAGGCTGAAAAGTGACGTTTACCCCCCCGCCCTCACCACTTATGGATGCGTAGGCCTTCTTTAGTAAAGTGACTCGTCGAGGCGCTGACAAAATGAAAGAAAATCAGTATTAGCATCGGTTCCATGTTATCATGTTGGAGAGACGATGTTTAATACATCAGACTCTGTTCCTACCCGGTTTGGGGATGAGTCCCTGAAAAGGTCTGAAAAACAAAAAGTGATACGTTAAAGGACGGACAAACAGCCGCAGAGCAGTATTTACTGACTGTGTGAGTGGTCATGTGACCTGGTGATGGTGAAGCTGATTTTGTCAGCGACCGCCAAGATCCGCTCCAGGTTCTGGGAGCCGAAGGTGCAGGGCTTCCTGAAGGGGATGCCGGGCGGGAGGCCCTCGATGATGACCGAGTCCGGGTTGTTCTTGATCCTCTTGTAAGGCACTTGGACGGGGTACTTGATGCCCAGTGCCTCCCCGTACTTCCTGTTAAAGAGATCCTGGACCTGCTCTCGCAGCGTGTTGGCCAGGTCGATCCTGGACAGCTTGGACTCCAGGCACTCTGCGGACAGAAGACACAGGGACGCTCGCTACGTTGTGACCAGCAGTGAACGGAGCATATGTGTGACTGGAGGAGGAGCTTACCTGAGAATCCAGGCCTCTTGGGCACGGCTGCAGCATCTTCTATCACCGGCGCCGCATCCTTGGCGTCCATCTCTTCGGAAGAACAGTTAAAGGTTAAACTTGTGTCGTCTAACACAACAAACATTCAGAGTCTCTTTGTGTTGTAGCGGCTGAGCTTTGTCATAAATATATATATATATATATATATATATAAAAACAAACAAAGCGGCGATAGCTGCAGGAAAATCTCTGGAAGAACTTCCCTTTTTCTTAGAGGTCTTAAAAATAGTTTGTGAACTGAATTTGAACTCAACATTTCACTTATGCAGAAGATAAAAAAGCACCTTTAAAGCTGCATTAGGAGCTTCCAGAGACACTGCTCTCCATCCTCAAAGCTTTAAACATTACAATGAGAAAAAACCGCGACACGTTTACATCCCTCTGAAATGCAGTGTGAGTACAGTAAAAAAAAAAAAACATGATAACACCTGCTGCACTTTATACAGGCCTAGACAGCATTTAAAACTGTATCATACCTGAGTCACAGACGGGGATGGAAGGCATCTCTTGTTTTACTTGTTCAGTTAGGAGCTCAGGCCTGTGGACACAAACATTATAACAATATTCATCAGTGAATGCATTTATGGATAATGTCCACACCGATGTATTCTATTCTGTAACAACTAAATTTCCCATTTGGGGAATCAATAAAGTCTCAACTTATATTTATCTTTATTTTATCAAATAGAGCTGCAAGAACACGTCCCAGAGAAAACCCAAAACGTGTTAGCATTTAGCACTTCCTGCTCCCTCGTCCTGAAGTTTTCTGACATAAGGTCATCCCTGTTGCTTGATTTTTCTTCAGAAAGCACCAAGCAAGCTGATACGCACACTTTAAGATAGGAGGAGAACTTCCTTGTACTTTTGGCATTAGTAAAAAAACAATAAAAAAACAGTATTCAGTGTGTTGTTACCAAGCGGCAGCCTCCGGGGCTCAGACTTGAAGCCCATGCGGAAGTGTCAAAACGTGTAGTTCACGCTGCAGCCTCTGGGGGCTGACTCCAGCAGCGAGTCATGTCCCATAGACTCCCATGTTAAAATGGCCGACTTCACAGCAGAAATGAACATGTTTACAGCCTGGTACAAAAAACCACTCTGGTCTCAGATGATAGGTTCTCTTCTAGTGTCAGTTGTACGGGGGGTGAATTTTTTTACAACTCACTTGTTTTAATTATATTCGGATTTAAAATTACACATAATTATGGGCGTTGCCGCTTTGAGTGACAGACAGTTGCCGTATCACAACGCGAGTTTCCTGCTTCCACGATCGTCCGCCCCCCTAAACCCCGCTCGTGCTCCCCCTCTTTGTCCATATTTGGAGTTTTGGCGGACGTGACGCTGCCAACATGGCGGCAGTCAGAGCGTCCCGGAGCCTCCCACCGAGCCTCAAAACAGCTCTTCAGAAACAAACGTCGCGGAAGCTCTGTCCATAGTTTTTTACTGTCGTGAGGAAAACTATAATTTAGACAATTTCCACCAGTGGCTTCATCAGCTCTACATGTTAAGTAGTGCAGATGGTGATCAAACAGCTAAAATGCTCCTCTGGATGAAGGTTGTTGTCATTAGCACAGATGGAGGCTACATCCTCAGATTAAACAGAAGCTGTAATTAAATGTGGTTAATCTGGACATCACTTCTTACAGTGTACTCTGTGTGTGTGTGTCCTCACCTTTTGATGACAAACTGGATCTGACTGCTGGCAGCCAGGATCTTGCGCAGTTTGGCCGCTCCGAAACAGTTGGGCCGTCGGATGGAGATCCCCTCCGGCATCCCGGTCACGTACAGATCGTCTGAGTACATCTGGAACTTGGAGTACGGCACCTTGGCTGGTTCAGGGAGGCCCAGAGCATCAGCTGAGGAAAAAAGGACGTGGCAAAAAGAAGCACAGAGATTACATCAGGCAGCATTTAAAGCACTTTAAGACCTGTTCAGCCCGTAATCTGGATCTCATGGATTCATAGACACAACTCATATCTAATGTGGACATGATGCAATGATTGGACTTAATGATTTAATGTGGAATCTTTCTCAACCTTCCCCACACTGAACAGAATCTTTTTGATGTGTTAAATTATTAAAACAGCTTAAATGTTTCACTATTAATATTCAAAAGTATTCCATTTTAAATGGCTGTAGATCCACTGAGGCTGTGTACGACATGGAGCGGGATCAGACGGTACGACTCCTGCTATCGAGGATGAAAAAGCTCCAGCGCTACAGGCAGCTTACCGTACTTGATGCTGAAGAGGCTCTCCACTTGTCTCCGGAGCTGAAGAATCATTTCACCGATGTCCTCCACCAGACTCCCCGCTGCAGGAGGCAGGATGTAAACCAGGAAACAGAAGAGAATTACTGCAGGAGGTCTGAGGGGTCGGGCTGCTTCCCACATGCAAAACCTCA